>NC_091958.1:55607433-55617433 GCF_031021105.1 Erythrolamprus reginae
CTTATATACTGCTTTATACTAAATAGCAATAGCACTTGGACTTATATACCACTTTATACTAAATAACAATAGCTTATATGGCACTTTATAATAAATAGCAATAGCACTTGGACTTATATACCACTTTTATACTAAATAGCAATAGCACTTAGGCTTATATGGCGCTTTATACCAAATAGCAATAGCACTTGGACTTATATACTGCTTTATACTAAATAGCAATAGCACTTGGACTTATATACCACTTTATACTAAATAGCAATAGCACTTAGGCTTATATGGCGCTTTATACCAAATAGCAATAGCACTTGGACTTATATACTGCTTTATACTAAATAGCAATAGCAACTTAGGTTTATATCGCACTTTATAATAAATAGCAATAGCACTTGGACTTATATACCACTTTATACTAAATAGCAATAGCTTATATGGCACTTTATAATAAATAGCAATAGCACTTGGACTTATATACCACTTTATACTAAATAGCAATAGCTTATATGGCACTTTATAATAAATAGCAATAGCACTTGGACTTATATACTGCTTTATGCTAAATAGCAATAGCAATAGCTTATATGGCGCTTTATACTAAATAGCAATAGCACTTAGGCTTATATACCGCTTTATACCACCCTCTCTAAGCGATTTACAGAGTTGGCATATTACTCCCAACAACTCTGTCCCATCGTGCACAGCTAGGCCAATGCACTGAGAAAGGGCACATAAAGCACAGCCTTCCTTCCCCACTGCGGAGCTCAGACCCTGGGTGACCTCCCCCTTCCCCAAAAAGGTAGGTAGGAAGGTAGGAAGGCAGGCAGGCAGGCAGGCAGGCAGGCAGGCAGGCAGGCAGGCAGGCAGGCAGGCAGGCAGGCAGGCAGGCAGGCAGGCAGGGCAGGCAGACAGATGGATAAATACAAGATAAATAGTTGGGGTGGCGCAGCAGGTAGAGTGCTGTACTGCAGGCCACTGAACCTGACTGCAGATCTGTAGGTCAGTGGTTCAAATCTCATCACTGGCTCAAGGTTGACTCAGCCTTCCATCCTGCCGAGGTGGGTCAAATGAGGACCCGGATTGTGGGGGCTATAGGCTGGCTCTGTTAAAAAGTACTATTGCTAACATGTTGTAAGCTGCCCTGAGTCTAAGGAGAAAACCCCCCGAATAAATAAATAAAATAGATGGATGGATGGACAGACAGACGGACGGACGGACAGACAGACAGATATGTAGATGAGTGGGTGGATAAATGATAGATAGATAGATAGATAGATAGAACCCCGAATGTCTCAGCTCGGCAATTCCGCTTCCTTTTCTGCAAAGGGGGCAGCTGAGCAGGAGGGCAGGGGGAGACCCTAAGCCTCCCAGCAAGCATCCGGGGGGGGGGGGCATTGGCCTTGAGCTCAACCAAGGAGGGGGGGTCTCGGGCCTCAGAGTCCAAGCGACGGGGCTGAGACGGCTAAGGACGGCATTGGAGGGGTGGGGGAGAGTCAGCTCCCTTCCATGGGGCTTCCCCCGCTAAGCACTGTACACTGTTTATTGGTTTGCTTGTTTATCAGATATTTATGCCGCCCCTTCTCCGGGCGACGTACAACACTACAAATGCAACAATATGTAAAGAAACCCAGATTACTATAAAAGAATGATATAAACTACTAAAACGT
Organism: Erythrolamprus reginae; assembly: GCF_031021105.1. Classification (NCBI taxonomy): domain Eukaryota; kingdom Metazoa; phylum Chordata; class Lepidosauria; order Squamata; family Dipsadidae; genus Erythrolamprus; species Erythrolamprus reginae. The sequence continues at coordinate 55,609,098 of NC_091958.1, forward strand.
ATGAAAAAATCCCATATACAGTCACACGCATTCATCCAATCCAACCATTCATAGTATCGGCTGGAGACAATCCAAAGACCAGGAGTGGGGCGGGAGGGAGTTCGTTCCAGAGGGCCGGGGCCGCCACAGAGAAGGCTCTTCCCCTAAGCCTCGCCAGACAACTCTGCCTGCGTAAAAACGCAAAGAAACGGAGTTAAGCATCCGGGGTTGTTTGCAGGCCGTGGGTCAGGGGGCTTGGCCAGGATCCAAAGGCGGGGCTAGAACCTCTCAATCCGGAGCCTCTTTCTCCTCCCCCAATTCAGACACCCACCCACCCACCCATCTTGCCCACTGCCATTCCAAGCGTCGGTTAGGAACGTTTCCCGTGGCGTTCAGCAGAGCTGGGAAGGCTGAACTCGGAAGCCAAGAGAAAGCGGGAAACGCCTTTCAAGCCCCTTGCTGGCTCGGTGGAGCCCTCCCTTGTGCAGAGGCAGTCTACCTTGGCCCGGCCGTCTAGCGGGGGCGCGTGGGAGGCGCTTGGCCGGCTCTCCCTGACCAGACACTCGGGAGGGAGGGCTGGCGGTGGGTGGGGAGGGCGGCGAGGCTCGCTTTGCAAAGAGGCGGGGACCGGCCTTAATCCTTTCCGACAGCCCCCCCTCCCACCCCGCCCTCCCTTCGCGCCCGCCAGCGATAGAAACAGCTTTTCTCCAAAGCGCGAGTTAACCTCTCTCGTCTAATTTCTCCCGCGACTTTCCCGGGGCCAAAAAGCAGACAGACGTTCAGTCCCCGCGTCTCCCGTCCTCTCGTCACCCCCACTTTGGGTTTTCTCTAAATGCCAAGCCCCCCCCCCCTCCCTTCGAGACGTCCGGATCTCCCGTGGCAAGACCGGGGCGAACGAAGCGACTTAGCGGCTTTAAATCTCCCACACGCCTCCTCGTCCCCTCCCAGCCCCTTAAGATTTGGGGCTTGTCGCCGGGGGGTGGGGGCAACCCATTGTCGTCCCCCCCTCCATGTGTCCAACCGGGGAGGCAAAATCTTCCTTCCACGCGAATTCCACGGCAATACTCGCACCTAGCCAGCTTTTAACCCGGGTTAAGCTTTGCGCCATGGAGACCCCACGGCTCGCTGGCAGAAAGGTTTGGTGTGGGAGGGGGGGATTAATCTCCCCGGGCGGCGTCGGAACTCCTTGCTGGCTCTCTGCGAAGACGCGTCTCCCCCCCACCCCCCGCCGCCCCCTTCGGAGGGTTCCCGCGAGTCTCGAGAGCTGTCCGCCCACACGGTGGTGCTGAAACGGGTCGGCGGTGCGTCCGGCGGGTCACGGCGCCCCGGTTCCCTGGAGGAGGCGGAGAAGGCGTTGGGGGGTGGAGGGGTTCCACGTTCTCCTCTTTAGGGCGTCGGAGCCGCCGCGAGGGGGGTTTCCCAAGCCGGAGCCCGCCCGGGAAAAGTTTGTCGGCAGTTCGCTGGCACTCTGGGGCGCGCCACGCACCAAAAGCAAGTTTGGGGGGAGACCGCGGAGACTTCGCCCCTTTCGCTTTCTTATTCTCTCTTTTTTTTAAAAAACCCACTGTCCCCCTCCCCGAATTCATTGGGGGGGAAGCGGAGCCTCTGATATGGGAGGGGGACAGAAAGGACGACCCCTGCGCCCGATGCTGTAGGGTGAGGGCGGCCGCGTGGGGCGCGCTTCCCTCCGCCAATGGCAATTGGGGTGGGGTGGTGGTCTCGGGCGCCCCCTCCCCTCAATCCCCGCGCAGTGGATGGAGCCGAACCGGAGGGCGAGGCAGGCTGGGCTGAGCCGCCTTCCGGCTATCAGCCCCGTCATGTAGTAAGAACGGCGGCGGTTCTACCCGGGGGTGTCTTTTATCTATCCACGGCTCTGCTCCTGCGGCAGGGGCGGGGATGAGACCTGGCGGAGACCCACACCCTCCCCTTTTCCCTCCAGCCCGCTGGAGCGTCCCCTCCCGCGGGCAGCCCCCTTACCTGCCTCCGACCTCAAAAGGCGAGGACTCCGCGCGGACTCTGCGTCTCCTTGTCTTGCCTCGCCGCCGCTTCTCCGCCTCTCTCGTCCTCGCTCGCTCGCTCGCTCTTAAGCGCCGCTATACCTCGCCCCCCCCGTCCTGCCCCTCCCGCAGCGGCGGCTTCTTCTCCCGGCCGCCAGCCGGGCAGCGGCAGCCCCTCTCCGGCTCTCGCTCGCTGGCACCCGCACGCCCAGACGAGAGATCCTGGGGCGGCCTGGCACGAGCGAGCGCCTCCGCCTCGCCCTCCGGCCACCGTCACTGCGTCAAGCCGACGGCGAGGGGAGCTCCCGAGATCCGGAGTCCGAGAGCGCCGGGGTTCGGCGGGGTCTGTGGAAGGAATCCTGGCAGCCGGGAGGAAGCGGCGGTGGGCGGCGGGGAACAGCCCTTGGCTCCCTCCGCCTCCTTCTCAGCTCTGATCTCCTCCTCTTTCGCTTCTCCCGCTCTTGAACGGGGCCGGGGGGGAGCGGCGGGGCGGGGGGGCGTGTGTGTGTGTGTATGTGTGTGTGTTGGAGGCGAGGCGAGATTCGCGGGGCCAGTAAGCCGCCGAGCGAGAGGGAGAGAGCCAGCCCGAGCTCCTTCCGCGTTCCCTCGCGCGATCCCAGGTTTGATCGTGGAGTGGGGAAAGTGGAAGGGGTGGGGCGGTGGAGGGGGGGGGGAACGGCTTGGAAATGTGCGCTGCCTGTGTGAATGGAGGGAGGAGACGCGGGAGAAGCGCGGCGGAAGGAAGGGAAGGGAGGAAGGGAGGAAGGAAGGAGGGAGAGAGGGAGGGGAGGGAAGGAAGGCTAGAAAAGAAGGGAGGGAGAGAGGGAGGGAGAATGGAAAGGGAAAGGTGGAAAGGGAAGGATGGATGGAAAGAAGGAGATAGAAGGGTGGAAAGGAAGATAGAAAGGGAAGAAAGGAAGGAGGGAGGGAGGAGGGGGGGGACGGAGGAAGGAAAGATAGAAAGGGAAGGAAAGATGGATGGATAGATGGAAAGGAAGAAAGGAAGGAGATAGAAGGATGGAAAAAGAAGGAAGGAAGGATGGGATGGGAAGGGATGAATGGAAAGGAAGGAAAGAAGGAAAGAAGGAAAGAAGGAAAGAAGGAAGGAAGGAAGGAAGGAAGGAAGGAAGGAAGGAAGGAAGGAAGGTGGAGAGCTAGCTTGCCAGCGGTGGCAACTCAGAAAACTGACCGCTTGGCGGAGGCTGAGCCGCGAGCGGGAGGCGTCGGCGGCAGAACCGGCAAGAGAGCAGCCTTCCGCCGCCGGGGAGTCCGGCTCTTCTCCAGGCTCTCCCGCCAACCACCCCCGGAGAACTCTTGCCAGGCGGAGCAGCGGCCGCAAACTTTCATTCCTTTCGGGGTCGCCTTCCTTCCTTTCTTCCTTCCTTCCTTCCTTCCTTCCTTCCGCTGAAAGGCAAACTCGGAAGGACGACGGCGGGTGTGTGTGTGTGTGTAGGGAGGGGGAAGGCAGGTGCTATCCCTGGCCAAGGCAACAGTCGGTTCCTTCCGCTAGTGGGAGACGCCTCGGTTGACCCAAAGGACGCGGTGCAGAGCCGTTTTCGGCCGTTGTTCCCGCCGGCGCAAGAGAGGACCCGCTTTCTCACGACCGCTAAGGACACGTGTCTCCTGCCAGAGTCTCTTTCTCTCTCCCGAGTATGCCTTTCCCCCCGGGCTCTTGCGGATCTTCCCAGGAAGCTGCCCCCGAGACTGGCCCGCTGTCCTAGGGCAGAAGAGCCCGGGCTAAACTCGACTGCCCGGATTCCGCGCTCCGGCCACTTAAACCGGCCGCTTGGCCATCTGAGCGAGCAGGATGGAAAAAAAAAACCTCGCCAAAACCTCACACGCACGCGCCCTCCGAAAGGGCCGCGCAGGATGTGGAGACCAAGGTGAACGCAACCCAACCCAACCCAACAGATGCCAAGCCAATCAAAGCATCCCGACGTGCAGAAAGAACCGCTTGCTGGGATTTGGTGATCCGCCAGCTGCAATTCGCTGCCCCAGCTGCGCGCCCAAAGCGGAGCCGCGATTGGGACTTACCCTTCCTCCTGGGCCCATCCTGACCTCCTGGAGAGACGACCTGGAGAAGGCTGGCCGAGGCGGGATCAATGGAAGAATGAATCTTGGCTTGTTCCAGACAAGCCTGCGAGCTATCCAAGATCACCTGGTGGGTTTTGAAGTGCAGGGAGAAGGTTTCTCACCGTCTCCCATCAGACTTAAGGACCTCCACGAAGATTTGCTAGGCGGCGTTCTGGGTTAGACGGCTCCACCAAGTGGAAATCCTGGAGGAAGATTCATGAAATGTCCCACCAGAGCACATTAGCACAGGTAGGGCCTCCCTCCTCCAATGCATCTCACCTGAGATGCCCTCAATCTGGACCTTATGGGTCAGACAGAGATTTAATTAATATTTATTTGATTTATAAGCCGCCCAACTCCTTACAGACTCAGAAGAGCTGAAAACCCACTCAGATCCCAATGAAGAAAAGGTCCCAGATCCCAGATCTTCACGAGCCCCTAAGTGTCTTCAACAACCTTATAGAGAATCACAGCGTTGGAAGGGACCTTGGAGGTCTTCTAGTCCAACCCTCTGCTCAGGCAGGAGACCCTAGACCAATTCAGACAGGCGGCTGTCCAATGTCTTATTTAAAACTCGCAGGGTTGGAGCACCCACAACTTCTGGTGGCAAGCAGTTCCATGGGTTAATTGTTCTCACTGTCAGGAAATCTCTTCCTTCCTTCCTTCCTTCCTTCCTTCCTTCCTTCCTTCCTTCCTTTCTTCCTTCCTTCCTTCCTTCCTTCCTCAGTGGCACAGTGGTTAGAGTGCAGTAATGCAAGCTACTTCTGATCACCGCCTGCCAGCAGTTTGGCAGTTCGAATCTCACCAGGCTCAAGGTTGACTCAGCCTTCCATCCATCCTATCTTCCTTCCTTCCTTCCTTCCTTCCTTCCTTTCTTCCTCAGTGGCACAGTGGTTAGAGTGCAGTAATGCAAGCTACCTGCCAGCAGTTTGGCAGTTCGGAATCTCACCGCCTGCCAGCAGTTTGGCAGTTCGAATCTCACCAGGCTCAAGGTTGACTCAGCCTTCCTTCCTTCCTTCCTTCCTTCCTTCCTTCCTTCCTTCCTTCCTTCCTTCCTTCCTTCCTCAGTGGCACAGTGGTTAGAGTGCAGTAATGCAAGCTACTTCTGATCACCTGCCTGCCAGCAGTTTGGCAGTTCGAATCTCACCAGGCTCAAGGTTGACTCAGCCTTCCAGTCTTCTTTCCTTCCTGTGCAAAATGGTCGAATAAAGCATTGCAGGCTAATACTGCCCCACTGCCAGCAGTTCGATTCTGACTGGCTCCAGGTTGACTCAGCCTTCCATCCTTCCCAGGTGGGTCAAACGAGGACCCAGATTGTTGGGGGCAAGAGGCTGACTCTGTAAACCGCTTAGAGAGGGCTGTAAAAGCACTGTGAAGCGGGATATAAGTCTAAATCCTATTGCTATTGCTAAGAGACTCACCCACTATAGCAGTTTGAACTTGGATGTAAAAGAAGTTCTACTCTGACTGTGCTGTTGGTAGTCAGTCTCTCTCTCTCTCTCTCTCTCTCCCTCTCTCTCTCTCCCCCCTCTCTCTCTCTCTCTTCTTCACCAGAAGAGCCCTTCACTCCTCCACTTGAAACAGAATTCCCTACGAAACTAGATTTACAATCCTGGGTCTAGAAAGCTTAGAACTACGACGCCTTAAACATGACCTAAGTATTGCCCACAAGATCATACGCTGCAACATCCAGCCTGTCAACGACTACTTCAGCTTCAACCACAACAACACAAGAGCACATAACAGATTCAAACGTAATATTAACCGCTCCAAACCTGACTGTAAAAAATATGACTTTAGCAATCAAGTTGTCGAAGCGTGGAACTCATTACCGGACTCAGTAGTGTCATCCCCTAACCCCCAACATTTTCCCCTTAGACTGTCCATGGTTGACCTCTCCAGGTTCCTAAGAGGTCAGTAAGGGGCATACATAAGTGCACTAGAGTGCCTTCCGTCCCCTGTCCTATTGTCTCTCCTATATATTTTATATTCTTTTCTTCCATTCATATATCCTTTCCTCTTTTCTTCATCAACGTATTTCATTTTTGTATCTCCTCTTCTATCCTTTCCTTGATATATATTACTACATGTATTCATTTTGTATTGGACAAAATAAATAAATCAGTAAGTAAGTAAGTAAGTAAGTAAGTAAGTAAGTAAGTAAGTAAGTAAGTAAGTAAGTAAGTAAGTAAGTAAGTAAATACTATTCTATTTCTCTCTCTCCCTCTCTCTCCTCTCTCTCCTCTCTCTCTCTCCCTCTCTCTCCTCCTCTCTCCTCCTCTCTCTCTCTCTCCCTCCCTCCCTTTCTCTCTCTCCTCTCTCTCTCTCCCTCTCTCTCCTCTCTCTCTCTCTCCTCCCTCCCTCCCTTTCTCTCTCTCCTCTCTCTCTCTCCCTCTCTCTCCTCTCTCTCCTCTCTCTCCCTCCCTTTCTCTCTCTCCTCTCTCTCCCTCCCTCCCTCCCTCTCTCTCTCCCTCTCTCTCCTCTCTCTCTCTCTCTCTCTCCCTCTCTCTCCTCTCTCTCTCTCTCCCTCCCTCCCTTTCTCTCTCTCCTCTCTCTCTCTCCCTCTCTCTCCTCTCTCTCCTCTCTCTCCCTCCCTTTCTCTCTCTCCTCTCTCTCTCTCCCTCTCTCTCCTCTCTCTCTCTCTCTCCCTCCCTTTCTCTCTCTCCTCTCTCTCTCTCCCCTCTCTCTCCTCTCTCTCCTCTCTCTCCCTCCCTTTCTCTCTCTCCTCTCTCTCCCCTCCCTCTCTCTCTTCTCCCTCTCTCTCCTCTCTCTCTCCCTCTCTCTCCTCTCTCTCTCTCTCCCTCCCTCCCTTTCTCTCTCTCCTCTCTCTCTCTCCCTCTCTCTCCTCTCTCTCCTCTCTCTCCCTCCCTTTCTCTCTCTCCTCTCTCTCTCTCCCTCTCTCTCCTCTCTCTCTCTCTCTCCCTCCCTCCCTCTCTCTCCTCTCTCTCTCTCTCTCCTCTCTCTCTCTCTCCCTCCCTCCCTTTCTCTCTCTCCTCTCTCTCTCTCCTCCCTCTCTCTCCTCTCTCTCTCTCCCTCCCTCCCTTTCTCTCTCTCCTCTCTCTCTCTCCCTCTCTCTCCTCTCTCTCTCTCTCCCTCCCTCCCTCCCTCCCTTTCTCTCTCTCTCCCTCTCTCTCCTCTCTCTCTCTCTCTCTGTGTTGAAGAGGGTGATCCCCCCCCCCCCGCTTTCAATCCCAGTTCCCTACCAGAAAAAATATGTTTCTCAGAATTTGGAATGAAGCTTTATTTCAACGCCACTTTGAACAGAGAGAGACTGCGAATATCTAAAGACAGTATCTTTGGCTTGCTTATTTTAAAGAAGTAATGATTTCAGTGTCCTCTCCTGACCCCTGCCTGAGTGGTGTGTGTGTGTGTGTGTGTGTGTGTGTGTGTGTGTTCGCACAATCTTGTGCATGCAAGAAAACCATTTGCAGCTAAGAGAAGCTCCAGAAAGCAAAACTAGAAGCGGAAAAAAGAAAAAGAAAGCAGAGGATTTGGAAGCAGAGGGCAATCATTTCCTCCAAGATAACATTCACCCAGCTTTGATTGAGAGAGAATAAATATTTAACGCCGTTTTCTGGTGTTTGGATGTAAAATTTAAGAGCTGCAATTTTGCCAGGCGGGAAGGGATGGGAGGGAAGATCCCGTGTAAGAAGTGGGCCACTTAAATGGGACTTGAATCAGAATTAGAGCTGGAAGGGACCTTGGAGGTCCTCTAGTCCAGCCCCCTGATCAGGCAGGAGACCCCAGACCATTTCAAATAAATGGCTGGGCACTTTTTTCTTTAAAACCTCTGGAGTTTTAAGAAGGACCAGGGGAGACAGGAGAGCAGCCTTCCAGTATCTCATGGGCTGCCACAAAGGAGAAGGAGTCAAGCTATTCTCCAAAGCACCTGAGGGTAGAACAAGACACAATGGGTGGAAACTAAACAAGGAGAGAAGCAACTAAGGAGAAATTTCCTGACAGTCAGAATAATTAATGCATGGAACAACTTGCCTCCAGAAGTTGTGAATGCCCCAACACTGGAAGTTTTTAAGATGTTGGATAACCGCCTGTCTGAAATAGCATAAGGTTTCCTGCCTAAGCAGGGGGTTGGACTAGAAGACCCCCAACTCTATTGTTGTTGTTGTTGTTGTTATGAGCCGAGGTGGCGCAGTGGGTAGAGTGCAGTACTGCAGGCCACTAAAGCTGACTGTAGATCTGCAGGTCAGCGGTTCAAATCTCATCACCTGGCTCAAGGTTGACTCAGCCTTCCCTCCTTCCGAAGTGGGTAAAATGAAGACCTGGATT
>NC_091958.1:55619933-55777433 GCF_031021105.1 Erythrolamprus reginae
ATTTGTATGCTGCCCCTCTCCGAAGACTCGGGGAGGCTCACAACATTTTTCCTTCTCTTTCCACCCTTCTATCTCCTTCCTCCCTCCCTCCCTCCCTTCCTCCCTTCCTTCCTTTCCATCCGTCCATCCATTCTTCCTTCCTTCCCTTTATAATAATAATAATAATAATAATAATAATAATAATAATAATTATTATTATTATTATTATTTATTAGATTTGTATGCCACCTCTCTCCGAAGACTCGGGGAGGCTCACAACATTTTTCCTTCTCTTTCCACCCTTCTATCTTCTTCCTTCCTCCCTTCCTTCCTCCCTCCCTCCCTCCCTTCCTTCCCTTCTTTCCCAAGCAAGAATAGCAACAGCCTCATCCTCCAGCTGGAGCAGCCCAATCACAGCAGCCCCGATGAACCAATGCTCCTCCGCTTCCTCTCCTGCAATCCCATTTCATCTGCGAGGCGATGCAGCCGGGGAGCCTCCTCTTTAGCCAAATCAAAAACACACACGGATAATTGGGTTAAAGTCAAGAAGGGGGGCGGGGGTGGAGGACACAGAAAGGGTGTGTGTGTGTGTGTGTGTTTGTGTGTGTGTGTAGCCCAGATGGATGGAAAGAGGCCCGCCCATTCAGCGGGGTCCTCAGAAGACGCCTTGAAATCAGAAGGTTCCCAACCGAGGGTCTTCTTCCCTTTCTGTGCGTCCCCCCAGCTCGCACAGTTGACACAGCAGGTTGAGAGGAGCCCAACAAGGAAAAAAAAACAGAGAGAGAAAATCAGTTAATAAAACATCGGCTGTTTTAGCCAATTATCTGGAAGCGCAGCAGGGAAGTTGGCCTGTCACAGGGCCCACACAGCCTTCCAAAGCGGAGAGGAAAAACAGAGAGAGAGAATTAAGCGGACGGCAAAGGTTAAAATGCTGGAAACATCTAGAGACAGAGAGGAGATGGAGGGGGGGGCAACTTGGCTGGACGTCAAGCCCAGGAGAGCAGAGTAGAGGCGCCTCTGAGTCACCCAGTCTGAGAATAGAATAAGAAAAGAATAGAATAGAATAAGAATAGAGTAGAGTAGAGTAGAATAAGAACTAGAGGAATGGAATGGAATAGAGTAGAACAAAACAGAAAAAGAAATAGAATAGAATAGAAAAGAATAAGAATAGAGTAGAGTAGAATAAGAACTAGAGGAATGGAATGGAATAGAATAAGAACTAGAGGAATGGAATGAAATGAAATAGAATTGAATAGAATAAGAACTAGAGGAATGGAATAGAATAGAATAGAATAGGAACTAGAGGAATGGAATGGAATAGAATAGGAACTAGAGGAATGGAATGGAATAGAGTAGAATAGAGTAGAACACAACAGAACAAGAAATAGAATAGAAAAGAATAAGAATAGAGTAGAGTAGAATAAGAACTAGAGGAATGGAATAGAATAGAATAGAATAAGAACTAGAGGAATGGAATGGAATAGAATAGAATAGAGTAGAACACAACAGAACAAGAAATAGAATAGAAAAGAATAAAAATAGAGTAGAGTAGAATAAGAACTAGAGGAATGGAATAGAATAGAATAAGAACTAGAGGAATGGAATAGAATAGAATAGAATAGAATAAGAACTAGAGGAATGGAATAGAATAGGATAGAATAGGAACTAGAGGAATGGAATGGAATAGAATAGAATAGAGTAGAACACAACAGAACAAGAAATAGAATAGAAAAGAATAAGAATAGAGTAGAGTAGAATAAGAACTAGAGGAATGGAATAGAATAGAATAGAATAAGAACTAGAGGAATGGAATGGAATAGAATAGAATAGAACAGAATAAGAAATAGAATAGAATAGAAAAGAATAAGAATAGAATAGAATTGGACACACAAGGAATTTGTCTTGGTGCAGATGATCTCAGCGTACATAAAAGAAAAAGATACATTTGTGGTACACTTAATGATTGTCATAGGGGTCAACTAAGCAATGAAGAAACAATCAATATTAATAAAAATCTTAGTATATAAGCAACAAGTTACAGTCCTACAGTCCTAAGTGGGAGGAAATAGGTGATAGGAATGATGAGAAAAACTAGTAGAATAGAAGTGCAGACTTAGTCAAAAGATTCCTGGATTTCCCAGCCAGCGTGACAGACAGCAAAGGGGCCTGCAAAAGACAGGAGCGGCACAGCATTGCTTACGCAACCTTGTTCAATGCACCCCCGCAATTAATGATTGGTATTCCCTCGTAGGGGGCATGTCGCTCAGCCCCTGGGGCTAATCCATTAATGTCGGGGGTGTCTGTTCCAGACAGGGGGTGGGGGTGGGGGGGCTGCCAGAAATATCTCGGCATCTCCATTTGGGAAAGGGGCAAGGCCAGAGCCCAGGGGAGGCAAATCCAAGGGTGTGGCCTAAGGCAAAGAAGGGAAGAGTAAACCACTGCTTAGTCAAAAGACCACAAGGAACGCAAAGAGCAAAGCCCCACTCCCTTTAGCACTGATAGTGTTAGCAAGCTCGGTTGTGAGACATCGGTAAAAAAAGCCACAAAGCACAAACAGCACTAAGGATACTCCTCCTCCTTCTCTTTTTCTTCTTCTTCTATTCCTCCTCCTCCTCCTCTGCCTCCTCCCCTCCTCCTTCTTCTTCTTCTCCTCCTCTTCTTCTTCTTCTCCTCTTCCTCTTCTTCTTCCTCTTCTTTTTCCTCCTCCTCCTTCTTTTCCTCTTCATCTTTTTCCTGCTCCTCCTCCTCTTCTTTCTTTTCCTCCTCCTCTTCTCTTCCTCCTCCTCTTCTCCTTCTTCTCCTTCTTCTCATCTTCCTCTTCTTCTTCTTCTTCTTCTCCTTCCTCTTCTTCTTTTTCTTCTTCTTCCTCTGCTTCCTCTTCTTCTTCTTCTCATCTTCCTCTTCTTCTTCCTCCTCCTCTCCTCCTCCTCCTCTTCTCCTTCTTCTTCTCATCTTCCTCTTCTTCTTCCTCTTCTTCTTCTCCTTCTTCTCATCTTCTTCTCCTTCTTCTTCCTCCTCCTCCTCCTCCTCCTCCTCCTTCTCTTCTTCTTCTTCTTCTTCTTCTTCTTCTTCTTCTTCTCCTTCTTCTCATCTTCCTCTTCTTCTTCTTCTTCCTCTTCTTCTTCCTCCTCCTCCTCCTCTCCTCCTCTTCTTCTTCCTCCTCCTCCTCTTTTTCCTGGGGGTGGGTGGAGGTGGATAACAGAAACTAATTGAGAAACACTGCTCTGGACCAATCTCCCTCCTTGCCACATTCCATCATGGATCGCTTCACATGTGGTGTGGTTGTGGAGCCACATTGTACAATGCAGGGGGGGGGGGGCGGTGGAGAAGAAACGGCGAAAGTTGCCGGAGACAATTGGAAATGTCAGCATCCTGTCTCCACGGACGTTGCCGGAGCTGGGTTACATTAATAATTGGTGGAAACGGAAGGCTGAGAACATTGTAGTGCATTAAACTTCTCCTTGATGGCATTTGCTCTGGATTTATCCCAGCGCCTCTCGTTCCCTTGCTTCTTTCTCTCCCCCTCCCCTCTGTCTCTCTCTCTCTCTCCCCCCCCCACCACCAACCTCCTCTACCCGTAACAGAAGACCCTACAGAACTAGACTTACAATCCTGGGTCTTGAAAGCTTAGAACTACGACGCCTTAAACATGATCTAAGTATTGCCCACAAGATCATATGTTGCAATGTCCTGCCTGTCAAAGACTACTTCAGCTTCAACCACAACAACACAAGAGCACACAACAGATTCAAGCTCAATATTAACCGCTCCAAACTTGACTGTAAAAAAATACGACTTTAGTAATTGGGTTGTCGAAGCGTGGAACTCATATGCTGCAACGTCCGGCCTGTCAAAGACTACTTCAGCTTCAACCACAACAACACAAGAGCACACAACAGATTCAAGCTTAATATTAACCGCTCCAAACTTGACTGTAAAAAATACGACTTTAGTAATTGGGTTGTCGAAGCATGGAACTCATTAACGGACTCTGTAGTATCATCCCCTAACCCCCAACATTTTACCCTCAAACTGTCCACGATTGACCTCTCCAGATTCCTAAGAGGTCAGTAAGGGGCGAGTACAAGTGCACTAGAGTGCCTTCCGTCCCCTGTCCTATTGCTCTCCTATATCTCCCATATCTTCTCTACTATATCCTCTATAACCTTCATTGTGTATTACTGTGTATTGGACAAAATAAAGAAATAAATAAATTTCCCAGAAACTCAAATAAAAAGGACCTCGATTGCCCGAGGCTGGAGCAGTGAATCATAAGCCTTGCCGAGACTGGATCCTCAGACTACATGGATACAACAGGTCTCTGATTAGGTTTAATAGCCACAATTTTCCTCCTGGCAGACTGAGCCTGGTTTGCTCTGTGTAGTAGAAGCAGATGAGGGCCCCCTCCAGAAATAAAGGCTGCCGACGTTTGCATTACATCCGCTCCCTTTTCTAAATTTATTTTATTTGTTTGTTTGTTTTGTCAAGTACATATTGGTGGTATACAAAGATATAATAATATTCATATACATGATACAGGTAGTGTAGTAGTAAAAAACAGACATTAAGAGAATCCAGCAATCTGACTTCATTATCTTCAATATCTGAATCAACTTCCTTCCTTCCTTCCTTCTTTCCTTCCTTCCTTCCTTCTTTCCTTCCTTCCTTGCTTCCTTCCTTCTTTCCTTCCTTCCTTCCTTACTTCTTTCCTTCCTTCCTTCCTTCTTTCCTTCCTTCCTTCCTGCTTTCCTTCCTTCCTTCTTTCCTCCCTCCCTCCCTTCCCTGGCTATCTACCTATATCTCTGCTTATCATATATGTGTGCTTTTCAACCATCCAGAATTGTATTTATTTATTTTGTCAAGTACGTATTGACAGTATACAAAAATATAGCAATATTTATATACATGGTACTAGTAAGAGAGAAACATTAGGACAGGGGTTGGAAGGCACGCTGGTGCACTTATGCACGCCCCTTAGTGACCACTTAGGAATCAGGAGAGGTCAACAGTGGAGAGTCTAAGGGTAAAGTTTTGGGTGTGAGGTGATGATACTACAGAGCCAGGTAGTGAGTTCCATGCATCAACTACTCGGTCATTAACATTGCTTTTCCTGCAGTCGAGTTTAGAGTGGTTTCCTTTAAGTTTGTATCCGTTGTGTGCTCGTGTGTTGTTGTGGCTGAAGCTGAAGTAGTCGTTGACAGGAAGGACATTGTAGCAGATGATTTTATGGGCTGCTGCTTGAGTAGGGGGCTGGACTAGAAGACCTCCATGGTCCCTTCCTGCTCTCCATGATTATAGAGATCATCTTTTTTCTTCTGCTTATTTTTTTAAAAGCAATTTTTTTTCTTTCTAAGGAATTCCCTCCGTTTCTCCCTCCCTCCCCGGCTACGCTATCATTTAGAAGATTAAGTGCCTAGAACGGAATACGGTATTCTGCAAGTGGCTGCACCATTGATTTATTCAACAGCATTATGATATCTGTGGCTCTTAGGATCACGGTCTCCCTTTTTAATAAACCTTCACATTCCCTTCCAAATGGCCCAAAAGCCTGATCGGATCACATGGCAAGTTCATTATTGGGAAAGCCAACAAGCGTTTGTCAAAAACAGATCATGCCAGGCTAACCTTTGTTCTGTCGGGCTCCCTGGTAGAATCCTCCCAAAAATTCACAGGTACAAATTTCAGACACACACACACGTTTGAAAATTCAAAACAATGTTCTTTATAATGAAAATTCCCTTAAACCAAGCCCTCTTTTGGTATAGCCAAGAGCACTGGTCTCCCAACAAACTGGTAATTTGTACAAGTCCCTTATCAGTTCTGTGATACTTAGCTTGCAGCTGTGAGGCAATTCACAGTCCTTCTTCTTTCACAAAGTGACACACACTTTGCTCTGCGTTAGTTTCAAAGCGGGGGGAAATCAGCACACAAAGGTCAAAGTCAGTAAAGCAGTCACGAAACACAACAATCAGATAATCCTCCACAATGGCCAAACCCACAGGCTGCTCTTTATAGCAGCCTCACTAATGACCACAGCCCCACCCAACCACAGGTGGCCTCGTTTTCTTTGATAATAATCTCTCAGTTGTTGTTGCCTATGCATCGCTCTCCGCATGCGTGGCTGTATCATTAACTCTTTTTCTGAATCCAAGGAGGAGCTAGATAATTGATCTCCTTCTGAGCTGTCTGCCCCACTGTCCTCCTCCCTGTCACTCATGTCTTCTTGGTCAGAGGAGCCTTCATCATCAGATTCCACCTGGGGCAAAACAGGCCTGCAGCATGTGGATGTCTCCCCCACATCCACAGTCCTTGGGGCAGGAGCTGGGCCAGAGCTAACCACAACAACCTTATATAGGAAGGAGGAGGACGATGGACCACGATGACGATAACTACGGGGCCCTTGGTTTCCCTGAGCTTGGTTATTTTCTTGGAGATATCTCATTACCCAGCTACATAATATCATCAGTGCTAGAAGGGAATGAGTGTGCAGGGAGGAGGAGGAGGAGGAGGAAGGCAACAATGACTATGGGGTCTTTGATGCTCTCCAAGTTTGGTTATTTTCTTGGAGATATCTCATTACCCAGCTACGTAATATCATCAGTGCTAGAAAGGAATGAGTGTGGAGGAGAAAGAAGAAGAGAAAGAGGAGGATGACAACAACAACAACAGCAACGACTATAGGGTCCTCGATGCTCTCTGAGCTTGGTCATTTTCTTCTGGATGTCTCATTGCCCAGCTACGTAACATCATCAGCACTATTTTGTGGGTGTGGCTTGTCGGCCATGTGACCAGATGGGAGTGGCTTGATGGTCATGTGACCGGGGGCTGGCTTAAAGGTCATGTGACTGGCTTAAAGGTGGCCAACTTGATGTCACTCACGTCAAGAGTTTGCATTAGGGTGCCCGCCCTCTCCTTGCCTCAAAGAAATACAATTTCTCTCTCTGTTTACTATGACTGAACATCCAAAATAAACTCTTTAATTCTATGTATGTATGCCCTATGTGTACGTACATATTACACACAGGCACACAAAAATATACATTATCTATCTATGTGTGTATGTACACACAAACACACACGCACAGCTCTTCTAAAATTATACACATTCAACCTCATTTACTGCAATAGGAAAAACAGACCCAGAGCCCAGAAGGGGGGAAAAGGAAAAAAAAAATTCAAAATTTTTCTACCGATTCTGCGTACCTGACCATAACCGTAGGAGCCCGTCACTGCAGTGTGGCCTCCTTATTTGTACCACTAGTAACCTGCTACTGGTCATGAGGGACCTCAAAGGAAAACTAGACCAGCCCCTCAAGGAATGCCCATCCTTCTTTGCAAACCGCCCCTCTCAGCGGCCCCACCACCCAAAAGCCCCTTCTCCCTGCCCCCAGCCTGGACTCCTGGCCGACACAACCTTGAATTCCAACCCGCAATGACAGAAGTGCTTTCATGACGCCAGCCGCTGCAATCCTTGCGTTAAGGGCACGGGATGCCTGCCGGCAAGGTGAGACAAAACCTTCTCATCCTTCGCAGGAGAAGCAGGCTGGTCTTCGCTGGGTTTCAAAGGGGTGGGGGGAGAGAGACCACAAGAGCAAGAGGGGGAAAAGCAAAGGTTTTTAAAGGAAACAGCCCTGGGGTGGAAAGAGGAAGAACAACCTTAGAGGTTTATGCATCAGGGAGAAATTAAACCGATAAATACATTAAACAAATAAATACATTAAACTGATAAATAAATGGTCAGCGGGAAGGAGGGAAACCAAGGGTTAAATCTAGGGTTAAATCTATTATTATTATTATTATTATTATTATTATTATTATTATTATTATCAGCAGCAGCAGCAGCAGCAGCAGCACAAGAATGCAGCTGCGAGAGCTATCATGGGCTTCCCTAAATATGCCCATGTGACACCAACACTCCGCAGTCTGCATTGGTTGCCGATCAGTTTCCGGTCACAATTCAAAGTGTGGGTTATGACCTATAAAGCCCTTCATGGCACCGGACCAGATTATCTCCGGGCCACACGAATCCCAGCGACCGGTTAGGTCCCACAGAGTTGGCCTTCTCCAGGTCCCGTCAACTAAACAATATCGTTTGGAGGGACCCAGGGGAAGAGCCTTCTCTGTGGCGGCCCTGACCCTTTGGAACCAACTCCCCCCAGATATCAGAGTTGCCCCCACCCTCCTTGCCTTTCGTAAGCTCCTTAAAACCTACCTCTGTCATCAGGCATGGGGGAATTGAGACTTTCCCTCCCCCCAGGCTTATAAAATTTATGCATGGTATGTTAGTATGTATGATTGATTTCTAAATTGGGGTTTTAAATTAACTTAAATATTAGATTTGTTTACATTGTTTACAACAATGTTTACATTGTTTACAACAAATATTAGATTTGTTTACAAATCTAAATAATAAAAAATAATAAATAAATTATTGCTGTGAGCCGCCCCGAGTCTGCAAATCTGATTAATAAATAATAATAATAATAATAATAATAATAATAATAATAATAATAATAATAATAATTATAATTATAATTATAATTATAATTATAATAATAATTATAATTATAATTATAATTATAATTATAATTATAATTATAATTATAATTATAATTATAATAATAATTATAATTATAATTATAATTATAATTATAATTATAATTATAATTATAATTATAATTATAATTATAATTATAATTATATTATTATTATTATTATTATTATTATTATTATTATTATTATTATTATTTAGATTTGTATGCTGCCCCTCTCCGGAGACTCAGAGCGGCTCACAACAGAAATACAAACTACAAATCCAATGATTAAAAAAGCAAAACAGTTAAAAACTCTTGATTAAAAACACTCATACAACCCAACACAAACCATACATAAAACGGAACGGGCCGAGGAGAATCAATTTCCCCATGCCTGGTGGCAGAAGTGGGTTTTTAGGAGTTTGGGAAAGGCAAGGAGGGTGGGAGCAGTCCTAATCTCTGGGGGGGGAGTTGGTTCCAGAGGGCTGAGGCCACAACAGAGAAGGCTCTTCCCCTGGGTCCCACAAGACAAGGTTGGGCACGCCCGAGATAGAGAGAATCTTCGTTGGAACGTCTTCATGTTTTTCATTCAACACTGTCAGTCAACGGGACGGATGAAGTGCAAATAGAGACGGAGGCTTGTTTGCTTCTTTGCGGTTCTATAAAACAGTTGGCTGTCAAGTGGCCTATTATTAAAATCTCAAACAAGGATGACAGCCAGAAGGCCTTTAAAAGCTGTCGTGGTTTCCTCGCGTTGATGAGCAGGGCTTGGGTTTTGAAAAAAAAGAGAGAAGAAGAAAAAAAATCCATAGTATCCTCTTTCCAATTAAACACTATCCTATTCTATTCTATTCTTTCCCTATCCTATCCTATTATATTATATTATATTCTTTCCCTATCCTATCCTATTCTACTCTACTCTACTCTATCCTATTATATCCCTATACTATCCTGTCCTGTTCTATTCTATTCTTTCCCTATCCTATCCTATCCTATCCTATTCTATCCCTATCCTATCCTGTCCTGTTCTATTCTATTCTTTCCCTATCCTATCCTATTCTTTCCCTATCCTATCCTGTCCTGTTCTATTCTATTTTATTCTTTCCCTATCCTATCCTATCCTTTCCCTGTCCTATCCTATCCTGTCATGTTCTGTTCTATTCTATTCTTTCCCTATCCTATTCTATCCTATCCTTTCTCAACCAAGCAATCCCCTGCACCATTTCCAGGGGGAAAATGTAGAAAATTGTCAGCATTTTTCGGAGGGTAATGGGGAAAGAGATGGAAGAGAAAGAGGGAAGGAGGGAGGGGGAGACTGAGGGCCAAAAACTGCAACTCCAAGCAAAACGAGCACTTGCAAGACAAGAAATGTTTATCCAGGGAGAAATTCCAAAAGTTGTAATTAAGCAGCCAAGAAGAAGATCATTGTTGCTTTGGACAAATATCTGGCAAATTGTGCTCCTTGTTTTCTTCTCTTTTTGCGTTCCTTTCTCTCCACCCCCCCCACCCCCCCCCCCCCGAGAATGAAGGCAAGAACTGTCTGCTAAGAACACATTCTCTCAGCCTTAATTAAGAGAAACATAGAAACATAGAGATTGACGGCAGAAAAAGACCTCATGGTCCATCTAGTCTGCCCTTATACTATTTCCTGTATTTTATCTTAGGATGGATCTATGTTTATCCCAGGCATGTTTCAATTCAGTTCCTGTGGATTGACCAACCACGTCTGCTGGACGTTTGTTCCAAGGATCTACTACTCTTCCAGTGAAATAATATTTCCTCATGTTGCCTTTGATCTTTCCCCCAACTAACCTCAGATTGTGGCCCCTTGTTCTTGTGTTCACTTTCCTATTAAAAACACTTCCCTCCTGGACCTTATTTAACCCTTTTAACCTATTTAAATGTTTCGATCATGTTCCCCCCTTTTCCTTCTGTCCTCCAGACTATACAGATGGAGTTCATGAAGTCTTTCCTGATAAGTTTGACGCTTAAGACTTTCCACCATTCTTGTAGCCATTCTGGTAGAGAAGGGAAATTATTTTATTATTCATTCATTCATTCATTCATTTATTGCATTCATTCATTCATTCATTCATTTATTGCATTCATTCATTCATTCATTCATTGCATTTATTGCATTCATTCATTCATTCATTTATTGCATTTATTGCATTCATTCATTCATTCATTTATTGCATTCATTCATTCATTCATTGCATTTATTGCATTCATTCATTCATTCATTGCATTTATTGCATTCATTCATTCATTGCATTTATTGCATTCATTCATTCATTCATTCATTCATTCATTTATTTATTGCATTTATATGCCACTAACTCCAAACGGACCCTTTTTTTAAAAAAAAAAGAGAAGGTTTATCATTGGGGAGAGCTGGAATGGCGGGTCCTATAACAAGGAAAGCTTCCCATATGGGCTAATCACAGGCTGCAGAAGCAGTAATTAATTTAAAAAAATAGGTAATGATCGACCATCTGGACACCTTGCCTGTTCTCCGGTGCAAGACGAGCTTCCGGTCCTGATTAGCTATTCACCTTCGGAACTTCTGCAGATGTTCAAGGTGATGACACCAAACGGCTTTCGGAGACAGATAGGAATTCGCTCTGGCGCAAGAGGCTGCCCGGATATATAGAGCTACGCAGAAGGACTGGACAAGATACTGGAATTTATATCGTGGCAATTTAAGAACCAGTGCAGAGAAATAATGAAGATGCTTTTGTAGAAAACAGTAATAAACATTTTTACTCTTCAGTGCAATCAAAATATCTCCAGTCTTAGTCTTCTATTTACAGAAACAAACTTTACTCCATCTATATGAAGTAAAGCCTTACTTACTGTTGTGTTTGGGCCTGGGCCAGCTGTTGCTCCCACAGATGGGAGAGATGCGGCACAAAGTGAGTGCGAAAGCCTGGCTGACAGCCAGGAAGACGTGGCAGACAGCCAGGAGGATGAGGCCACTGGTTCAGAGGAGTTGGCAGACAGCACGCAGGACCCAGCAGACAGCCCAGGGGATTTGGCAAGCAGTCCCTCAGACAGTCTCTCTTCCTTGGATTCCTCTGCAGACCAATTCATAGACATGTGTAGCCGAAGAGCCATGCAAAGGAGGGCTCACTTGAAGGATTATTACAGGTGACCAGAGTAGCACCTGGGCTGGGTGTGGTTCCCTTAATGAGGGCTAAAGGTATAAAAGGGAACAGAGGCACAAGGCAAACTGTGGCTGTTTATCTGTGTTACTTTGTGGTTTCTGTTCCATGCCTTTGGATTTCAACCCAGCCTTTTCAGGCACGTGGGAGGTGAAACCTCTGGGATTTGCTGTTTGGTCTAAAGATTCAAAGGACTCCTGAAACGTTTCTGCTCCATGCAGGTTGTCTTTGTTTGCTTTTACCTGTGTTTTGTATTTGGCTGAATTACGCCTTGCACTATCATTGTTTCCTGACACTAAGGACTGTTTTGAGTAACCCTTTTTTGTTTGTTTAATACAAGTTTGCTGATTAGAAGAGCATGTGTGTGTTTGATTTCTTTTCCTTGGACTGTTACGAATTGCCTGAGCCCAGTCAGGCAGAACACTTACAAGTAGATACTAAACCAATCCAGGTTTCTCCATATCGACACTACAGCTTTAACTTAATAATTAACTCACGCTCAATACTGCTCCAGCCAGCCAACTAACAATATCACCAACAACCACAGATTACAGCTCACAGCTCATTGTAAAGTTGCTTTGCGTTTTATAATGCTCTGGCCCAATCAGATTGCAGTTTACACCCAATGACTTTATTAGGAGAAGGTAACAATGAAAGAGCTTGCAAGCCAGGAAGACCTGGGAACATCATTATCATCTGGAAAGAAACATTTGGAGCAAGTAGAGCAATGGGGAAAACCCTGCAAAGACTTAGGGCTTGGAAAACATTATTCGCAGAGAGTAACAAGGAAAGAGCTTGCAAGCTGATAAGAGCTGGGAATATTGTTATCATCTGGCTAGGGCTGGAAAGAAACTTACTCAGAGCAAGTTAGAGCAATGAAAAAAGCCCTGCAAAGACTTAGGGCTTGGAAAACATTCTTTGCAGAGAGTAACAATGAAAGAGCTTGCAAGCTGATAAGAACTGGGAATATTGTTAGCACTTGGTTAGGGCTGGAAAGAAACTTATTCAGAGCAAATTAGAGCAATGAAAAAAGCCCTGCAAAGACTTAGGGCTTGGAAAACATTCTTTGCAGAGAGTAACAATGAAAGAGCCTGCAAGGTAAGAGCTGAGAAGATCATTAGCACCTAGTTAGGGCTGAAAAAAAGAGAGAGCTACATTCAGAGTATAAGACGCAGCCAAATTATCAGCTTCTTTTAGGGAGGAAAAAGGTGGGTCTTATACTCTGAGAAATACGGTATATTAGTCTGGGTTATTGGGTTATATACTCTGTTTTTCAGTTTAGGATTCTAACATTGGTTATAAGCCCAGTGTGAGATGCTAACAGGCAGCTTGGCAGAGGAGGAGAAGTATAAGGCAAAGAAATTTCGAAAGAAGGCAAGAAATCAAATGGAGAAGACGGTGGAAACATCCCCAGCTTCAATCGATCAATTCCCAGAACCTCTCGCCTGGGTTTTGTCTTCGACGGTAATGAGGAAATTTCCATGTCATTAACAGGTATGCACAGAGAAATATATTTATGCAGGAATCATGGTTGGAAGACAAGCGAGCGAGGGTGATTTGAGGAAGGGGGATACCAAGCCTTCCATCAATGTCAAGGAGCCTTTTGGGGCCCCAGAAGTGACATTTATCTTATCAGGTGATATATTAGCCAGGAACCCTGCTTTCTGCATCTGGATACAAGGAGATGTCACTCCTGCCGTTTGTCTCACCACGCCTGTCACTGCTGGAAGATGGGGAGGGGGAAAAAGGAACTTGCCCTAGATAGGAAGAAATTTGTGATTTAAATGGCCTCCAAGCTTCCGAGTGAAATAGGCAAGAAAAACAAAACACACAGGCACAGTATATGTGGAACATTGCTCCACAGTAGTAATGGTGAGAGGGATCTTGGAGTCCTGATGGACGACCATTTAAATAGGAGCCAGCCGTGTGCAGTAGCTGCCAAAAAAGCCAACACAGTTCTAGGCTGCATCGACAGAGGGAGAGAATCAAGATCACGCGAAGGGTTAATTTGTTTTATTTATTTATTTGTTTTGTCCAGTACAAATGGAAAGTTAAAGAGAATAAAAACGTGTAGTAGTAAATATCAGGGAAGGGATAGAAGAAGAGATATGAGAATAGAATACATCAATGAAGAGTAGAGGAAGGATATATGGATGGGAGAAAAGATATATAAAATAGAGGAGAGACAATTGGACAGGGGATGGAAGGCACACTAGTCCACTTATGCTCGCCCCTTACTGACCTCTAAGGAATCTGGAGATGTCAACCGTGGAAAGTCTAAGGGAAAAATGTTGGGGGTTGACACCACGGAGTCTGGTAATGAGTTCCACGCTTCAACAACTCGATGGCTAAAGTCATCGGAGAGGGGCGGCATACAAATCTAAATAATAAATAAATAAATAATAATAAATAAAGTCATATTTTTTACAGTCAGGTTTGGAGCGGTTGATATTAACTTTGAACCTGTTGTGTGCTCTTGTGTTATTGCGGTTGAAGCTGAAGTAGTCGTTGACAGGCAGGATGTTGCAGCATATGATCTTGTGGGCAATACTTAGATCATGTTTAAAGCATTGCAGTTCTCAGCCTTCTAATACCACTTTATAAGGCCACACTTGGAATCCTGCATTCAGTTTTGGTCGCCACGATGCCAAAAGGATGTTAGGACTCCAGAAAGAGTGCAGAGAAGAGCGACAAAGATGATGAGAGGACTGGAGGCTAAAACATATGAAGAACATTTGCAGGAACTGGGCACGGCTAGTTTAATGAAAGAAGGACCAGGGGAGACAGGATAGCAGCCTTCCAATATCTCGGGGGTTGCCACAAGGAAGAAGGAGTCCACCTATTCTCCAAAGCACCTGAGGGTAGAACAAGAAGCAATGAGTGGTTAGAACATTAGAAGAGCCCTGCTGAATCAGGCCAAAGCCCGTCGAGTCCAGCATTCTGTGTCCCACAGTGGCCCACCAATTGTCCATGGGGATCTTGAGCAGAAAGAGAAGGCAAGACCCTCCTTTTCCCTTGACCCCCAACACATGGTACTCAAGGGAATCCTGCCTGCCTCAGCCAACATAGAGGTGGCACATGGACATCCGTTGATAAATCCACAGGAACTGAATTGAAACATGCCTGGGATAAACATAGATCCATCCTAAGATAAAATACAGGAAATAGTAGAAGGGCAGACAAGATGGACCAGGAGTTCTTTTTCTTCCCTCAATCTTCTATGTTTCTATGAATGAGCAAGGAAGGGAGGAAGGAAGGAAGGAAAGAAAGAGAAGGAAGGGAGGAAGGACGGAAGGAAGGAAGAGAAAGAAGGAAGGAAGGATTGAGGAAGAAAAGGAGGAAGGAAGGAAGAATCCACAGTCACTGAATGTAAACATGCCTGGGATAAACATAGATCCATCCTAAAATAAAATACAGGAAATAGTATAAGGGCAGACTAGATGGACCAGGAGGTCTTTTCCTGCCATCAATCTTCTATGTTTCTATGTTTCTGATATCTCTCTTGGCCTGAATATGCAACACTTTCCTGGTTTACTCCTGGTCTGTGCACGATGGACTACAATTTCCACGATCCCCAGCATCCTAAAATGTGTATTTCCATCTGTCATTTGCCTCACAGACCTGCTGAGCTCTCATTTCCCTAGCTGTTTTTATCCTTTTGTCCTCGTCGTATTTCCCTGTTGTTTTCCACCCTGGAAAGCATATTTTCCCCCCAAAACCGGGTGATGGCTTGCGAAGAACAAACAGCAAACAATTCCTGAAATTAAAGCCTGCAAGGATTGTTGCTTGCGAAGGCAAATACGGACAGCTGGAACATAGAAAGCGCGGAGATTTTGAGCAATTACAGCTCAGGACGGTTGCAAGTCCTGCATCCAAGGGAAAAGAATAATAAAAATAAACCCAATTTATCAGCTGTGGGAAGAAAGTGTGGCGTCTCTCCGTCAGCATCCTTTGCTTCTCAGCTGCCTCTTCCGGCTCTCGCTGTGGCTCCTGTGTGAGTCACCAAAGAGATGCTCGTGAAATGAATGATGGGCCAGAAACCTCTGGTTCCTTGGACAGGTGGCTTTTAAGATGCAAGGGGGAATCTTGAGTTTCCCTCCCTGAAATTGCCAATAAATCTTTGACTGGTTTTTTTTTTAAAGAAGCCTTTGTTGAAAATAGGTGGGGGAAAAAACAATGAGGAAAAAACCACAGACGAATAAATATATATACTTGGCTTTGTACATGATACATAATGAATATTGAACGACAAGACCCAACTAGGACTTCTTCCTCCTCCTTCTCCTCCACCCACTGATGATATTAGTTACTTGGGTCCTGAAATGTGAGAAAGGAAACAATCAAGCTCAGAGACCATTAGGGACCTCCTCCTCTTCCTCCACATCCTCCTCCACTTCTTTCTCTTCTTCTTCTTCCTCCTCCTCCTCTCACTGATGTCATTGCCTAGTTGGGTCCTGAAATGTCGGAAAGGAAGCAATCAAGCTCAGAGACCATCAGGGACCTTCTCCTCCTCCTCCTCCTCTACATCCTCCTCCTCCTCCACTTCTTCCTCCTCCTCTTCTTCTTCTTCTTCCTCCTCCTCCTCCTCTTTCTCCTTCTCTTCCCACTGATGTCAGAAAGGAAGCAATCAAGCTTTGGGACCTTCGGGGACCTCCTTTTCCTCTTCCTCTTCCTCCTCCTCCCACTGATGACATTGCCTAGTTGGGTCCTGAAATGTCGGAAAGGAAGCAATCAAGCTTTGAGTCCTTCGGGGACCTCCTTCTTTTTCTCCTCCTCTTCCTCCCCTTCCTCTTCCTCCTCCCACTGATGGCATTACCCAGTTGGGTCATGAAGTCCATCCATCCATCCTAAAGTTATTAAGATTGGAAGCCACTGATGGAGAGTTTGCTTTTGCTGGACTCTCGAGAAGAGGGACCTGTGAAGGAGAGGAGAACCGAAGAGACAATAGGGACATATATATATATATATATATATATATTGTTTTTGCAAAGAGAGCAAAACAAAGGGAATAAATTAAGACTTAAAGAGCGAGCAGAAACAAAAGGGACAGATTTGCTTGGAATGTGCAGGCTCAGCGGAGTAAATAGGAAGACGGGATTCGTTCAAAAAAATAAATAAATGCCACCACCACTAACATCTGTCTTGGAAAGCCTTCGCAGGCACCGGAAATGAAAGGAAGCGAAATGAGTTGCAGCTCCCTTGAAGGTCTGGGGCAGCCAGCTGCAAGGAGGGCAACACACACACACACACACACACAGAGAGAGAGAGACAAATATCCTAACAATGGCAGAGAGGGCATCTCCCCAGCCACGGAGAAGGGAGGGAAGGAGAAAGAGAAGGGGGAAAAATTAGAGGGCGGGAGGAAGAGAAAGAAAGAAAGAAAAGAAAGAAAAGAAGAAAAGAAGGGAAGAAGGAAAGAAAGAAAAGAAAAGAAGGAAAGAAAGAAAAGAAGGAATGAAAGAAGGAGGAAAAAGGAAGGAAGGGAGGAAGGAAAAATGGAAGGAATGGAGGAAGGAAGGAAGGAGATGGAAATGAGAGGAAGGAAGGAGATGGAGAACGGAGGGAGGGAGGAAGGAAGGAAGGAAGGGGAAGGAAGGAACGAAGGGGATGGAAATGAGAGGAAGGAAGGAGATGGAGAACGGAGGGAGGGAGGGATACACATACAGTTTATATAGTAGATAATGTATATTTTTGTGTGCCTGTGTGTAATATGTATGTACGCATATGGCATATATACATAGAATTAACTAGTATAATTTGGATGTTCAGTCATAGTAAATAGAGAGGGAAATTGTATCTCTTGGAGGCGAGGACAGGCCAGGCACCCTAACCCAAACTATGTTATTCTATTCTATTCTTTATTCTGTTCTATTCTATTTCTCTCTCTCTCTCTCTCTCTCTCTCTCTCTCTCTCTCTCTCTCTCTCTCTCTCTCTCTCTCTCTCATTCTCTCCCTCCCTCCTGTGAAAAAGGGCTTTGTGTAGTATTTCAATGGGAGGGCCAGGGCCATTTAGAGCCACTTTAAACTGCTGCATGGAGACAGTAATTTACAGGTACTGGATTTTCCAGACAAGCCAAATTGTAGCTATGCTATTATTCCTGAGGGAATGAAGGACAAGCCCTGTAAGGCAGGGAAGAACAAGAGATAATGCATGGATTAGATTTAAGGTTTTTTTTATTATTATGAAATGTTTTAACTGATTATTTATATTGTTTTATTATTTTATTGCTGTAAGGCATCATGAGTCCTCAAAGAGTGGGTGGTATACAAATGTAAACAAATAAATAAATACCATAAGTAAATAAATATTTAGATCCTTTCTTCCTCCCTTCCTTCTCTCTCTTGCGTCTTCTTCCTCCTTTCTCTCCCCCCTTCTTTCCTTCCTTCCTTCCCCTTCCTTCCTTTTTTCTTCCCTCCTTTCCCGTCCTATTCCTTCCTTCCTTCTTTCCTTCCCCTTTCTTTTTACCTTTCTCCATTCTTTCTCTTTCCCCTATTCTTTCTTTCTTTCCTTCCTTCCTTCTTTCCTTCCTTCCCCTTCCTTCCTTTTTTCCTTTCTCCCTCCTTTCCCTTTCTCCTATTCTTTCTTTCTTTCTTTCCTTCCTTCTTTCCTTCCCCTTCCTTCCCCTTCCTTCCTTTTTTCCTTTCTCCCTCCTTTCCCTTTCCCCTATTCTTTCTTTCTTTCCTTCTTTCCTTCCTTTCTTCCTTCCCCTTCCTTCCTTTTTTCCTTTCTCCCTCCTTTCCCTTTCCCCTATTTTTTCTTTCTTTCTTTCCTTCCTTCTTTCCTTCCTTCCTTTTTTCCTTTCTCCCTCCTTTCACTTTCCCCTATTTTTTCTTTCTTTCCTTCCTTCCTTCTTTCCTTCCTTCCTTCCCCTTCCTTCCTTTTTTTCCTCCTTCTCTTACACCTCCTATTCTTTCCTTCCTTCCTTCTCTTTTCCTTCCCCTTTCCTTCCCCCCTCCTAATCCATCTGTCCGTCCGTCCTTCCGTCCTTCCTTCCTTCCATCCATCCATCCATCCACCCACCAGATATGGTCTCTCAACCCCATATTGAGGTAAGAATCAGCTTTCATGGACACACTCAGGGTTGCAAGTAACTTAGATTCTTACAGGATACAAGAATGTTGTACACCTGCAGCAACAATGATAAAACAAGAATAAAAGTAAGAACAAATCCCTCTTCAAAAGGGGTGGTGGAAATACACCCACCCACCCCCCAAATTCCAGGGCCAAATTACCCCTTGCCATTAAGATGCCCTTGCCCAAAAGCCGACCCTCCCTCCGCTGCAAGGATTTGGAATTCAAATTTTGCACCAAACGTCACATTATTTCTAAGAAAATTGCAGAATTCAGCTTGAAAAATGGCCTGTACAATGATGAAGATCAGCCAGGTCTATAAATAGCCCTGAATTAAATAGAAAGAAGATTGAGTGAATGGACTGGGAAGAGGTCCAGGGAAAGAAAGAGAGACAGAAAGAGAGAGAGAGAGAGATAA
Source organism: Erythrolamprus reginae (assembly GCF_031021105.1). NCBI lineage: Eukaryota > Metazoa > Chordata > Lepidosauria > Squamata > Dipsadidae > Erythrolamprus > Erythrolamprus reginae. The sequence goes on from NC_091958.1 coordinate 55,639,101, forward strand.
TGAAATGAGAAAAGGAATTTAAAGTGGATGGAGTCGTTGAACTTTTGGCAGGGGAGAAGAGACCAGAGGGGAAGAGATGCGGGGAAGGGAAGGTGAAAGAAGGGAAGGGAAGGGAGGGACGGGAAAGGGAGGGGAATGAAGAGAAGGGGGGAGGGAAGGGAGGTAGATAGAGAATAATGCATGTTGATAGGGATGCTGACCATAAGCATGTGGGCATATGCATTCAACCATCTTGAGATGCTGTGGAGCGGGAAATGATTCATAAGACAGTGCATCTCAACCTTGGCAACTTTAAGATCTGTGGACTTCAACTCCCAGAATGCCCCAGGCAGCCATGTGGGCTAGGGAATTCTGGGAGTTGTAGTCTACAAGTCTTGAACTGGTCAAGGTTGACAAAGCAATGCTGAAGATTTATTTATTGGATGGATGGATGGAAGGATGGAAGGGTGGGTGGGTGGGTGGGTGGATGGAGAGATGATAGATAGACTGTTAGATTGTTAGATAGATAGATAGATAGATAGATAGATAGATAGATAGATAGATAGATAGATAGGTAGGTAGGTAGGTAGGCAGGTAGGTAGGTAGGTAGGTAGATAGGTAGATGGGTCAGTGGGTAGGTGGGTGGATGGATGGAGAGAGAGAGAGATGATGGATGGATGAATGGATGGATGGATGGATGGATCGATCGATTGATGGAAAGAGAAAGAGAAAGGGAGAGATTATAGATATATAGATGGATGGATGGATGGATGGATGGAGAGAAAGAGAGAGATGGATGGATGGATAGAGAGAGAGAGATGATGGATGGATGGATGGATGGATGGAAGGAAGGAAGGAAGGAAGGAAGGAAGGGTGGGTGGGTGGATGGATGGATGAATAATGGGTGGTTATTCTTTTCACACCCAACCATTGCAATCTTCAACCCCACTGGGCTCTTGGTGGTTTACAGGAGCACCTCAACAACTAATTCATCCTGATTGGCCTCCAACAAGAAAACCCATAGATAAGAATGCCCTGCCTCTTGTGAATTGAAAGATTAGGAACTCTGCGCCGTCTGTGGGTGGGTGGGGAAATAATGAAGCCACTTTTCTTCGTTTTTTAAAATTGGCCGGGGCCCTGAAATTTGGCAGAGGAAAGAAAAACATTATATTTTTTCTCTGAAAAGGGGAAAATCTGGCTATTGTAATTGCGAAGCATTACGTGTGTTGTCTATTGGGGGGAAATTGCACCCTCGCTTGCTTTCTGCTTCAATTCATGGCTTGGCCGGAGACAAAAAACATTGAGGGAAGAGAGGCAGACTTTAGAAAATGCCCTTCTATTATAGACCATTATCTGATTTTAGTACATCTGGTAGGGAAAGAAACATATTAATTCCAGTGAGCAAGAGGTGGTTGGCAGCGTCTGTAAAGAGCAGCTTTGTGATCCCATTCCTAAAGAGTCAACCCAACGAAATGTTGCTTTTATCTCACCCAGGATTCTCTTTGGAGACCTCGGACCAAGTTTGAGGGACGCTTCAAAAATGGAAACTTGCAACTTGTCCTGAGAGCAGAGGTCCATACATCAGATAGAGTTCAATCTTGACTGAAACCAACCTGTGTCTTCGGGTTGTGTAAACTCAAATGCTGCAACTCGCAAATCCTGGTTGAGGACTCAACAAGGTAGGTATGAACTTGACTAGTAGAGTTCATTCAATAAACCATGGTTCAATCAACCAGAATGTAATGCCTGCTAGGTGTTAAATCCACCTTTCCTCTACAGTCTAAGCAGTAAAGATTTGTTAATTTGTTTGTGGTCATCTTATTTGGAAATCTAGAAGATTGGCGGCAGAAAAAAACCTCCTGGTCCATCTAGTCTGCCCTTATACTATTTCCTGTATTTTATCTTAGGGTGGATCTATGTTTATCCCAGGCATGTTTAAATTCTGTTCCTCTGGATTGACCAACTACATCTGCTGGAAGTTTGTTCCAAGCATCTACTCCTCTTTCAGTCAAATAATATTTTCTGACGTGGCTTCTGACCTTTCCCCCAAATAACCTCAGATTGTGCCCCCTTGTCCTTGGGTTCACTTTCCTATTAAAAACACTTCCCTCCTGGACCTTATTGAACCCTTTAACATATTTAAATGTTTTGATTGTGTCCCTCCTTTCCCTTCTGTCCTCCAGACTATACAGATTAAGTCTTTCTTGATAGGTTTTATGCTTAAGACCTTCCACCATTTTTGTAGCCCGTCTTTGGGCCCGTTCAGTTTTATCCATCTCTTTTTGTAGGTGAGGTCTCCAGAACCGGACACAGTATTATTCCAAATGGGGTCTCACCAGCGCTCTATACAGCGGGATCACAATCTCCCTCTTCCTGCTTGTGATACCTCTAGCTATGCAGCCAAGCATTCTACTTGCTTTTCCTACCGCCTGACCGCTCTGTTCACCCATTTGGAGACTGTCAGAAATCACGACCCCTCAATCCTTCTCTTCTGAAGTTTCTGCTAACACAACTTCACCTTCTGGTCCTGAGTTCCAATCACTCTCCGGATTTGTCTTCCTGACCCCTGAAGATGTCCACCCTGGAGCAACTTTTGACCTATTTCCTTCGGCCTTTCTTTTCCTTCTCTTTCTCTTCCGAACCCAGAATTTTTTTTCATTGCGCGGAATTGCCGCCAGCGATAATCAAGCACCCTTGACAGTTCGCTCTTCTGCAAGATAACAAATTTTAGCCTTGATGATTAACTAGATTCACAAACTTGATTGGAAGAAAGACAAATAGAAGGATATAAATAAAATATTCCCCGAGATCACTCACCTCCTGCAGTTCTGAACTTTGAATAATTAGAGGGAATTATTATGCTGAGTACTAATCAAAAGGGTGGCAGGTTTTTTTTAATTTTAATTTGCTAATTACCTCTAGGTGGGTTGTGGGGTTTTTTTTGTGTGTGTGGCAATGACAAGTTCCCATCATGAAAAGACATTTTAATCAACCCCTGGGAGATATTTATCTGAGGTTGGGAGCCTTGAAAATGGGTCAAAGCGCCAGGAAAACAAGGATGAGAAGTCAAGATTGAGACCTAGGAAGATCACACCTAGAATCCTACATCCAAGATGTTGAGACTCCAGAAAAAGTGCAGAGAAGAGCAACCAATTTAAACTGAATTCAACTGAATTTAAACATGCCTGGGATAAGCATAGATCCATCCTTATATAGAGCGCTGGTGAGACCCCATTTGGAATACTGTGTCCTGTTCTGGAGACCTCACCTACAAAAAGATATTGACAAAATTGAGCGGGTCCAAAGACGGGCTACAAGAATGGTGGAAGGTCTTAAGCATAAAACGTATCAGGAAAGACTTCATGAACTACATCTGTACAGTCTGGAGGACAGAAGGAAAAGGGGGGACACGATCAAAATATTTAAATATGTTAAAGAGTTAAATAAGGTCCAGGAGGGAAGTGTTTTTAATAGGAAAGTGAACACAAGAACAAGGGGACACAATCTGAAGTTAGTTGGGGGAAAGATCAGAAGCAACATGAGAAAATATTATTTCACTGAAAGAGTAGTAGTAACTTCGAGCAGACATGGTAGATAAATCCACAGTAACTGAACTGAAACATGCCTGGGATAAACATATATCCATCCTGTTCTGTCTGGGTGCCCCCAGACTTCAACACCAACTGGAAAAAGCAGCCAGACACGCTGGTAAAAGCAAAAGCACTTTATAGTTTGAAAAATAAACACAGAGAAAAACCTGTTCTTCCCAACAGGCAGGCTATGAGACTTCACAGCAGAGTCCTGATGGCCAGACAATACAGCAGACTTCTTGCTGCACACCCACCACTGTAGAGAATAAGACCCACACCTTTCCCCCCCAAAGTCACAAACCAGAATTCCAAGGCGCCAAAGATCACAGCCAGGTCCCAGGACTCCCAAAGATAATACTCCACAAGCCAGGAAGGGTGGGTCTGCCTTTTCAGCCTTTCCAGAGAGCACCACACCCAAACCCAGCTGTTGCCTCTTTAGTGCTGAAAGTATCTGGCTAATTGTCCCCTTCGTTGTGTTGCTCTTCTCTGCCGGAGATCGATTATTGCTTGTGCATTTTCATCTAAGGAATCCAGGCTGCTTGCTGGGGAGAGCTCCCTCTCGGGGGACTCTGGCTGTCCTCCCTCTCCCTCAGCCTGAGATTCCTCCTCCCCGTCTGCCTGAACCTCCTGTTCCTCATCCTCCCCCTCTGAGCAGGAAGCCGGCAGAGGATCAGCCGTTCCCTGAGGGGCCTCAGACGGAATCACAACACATCCTAAGATAAAATACAGAAAATATTATAAGGGCAGACTAGATGGACCATGAGGTCTTTTTCTGCCGTCAGTCTTCTATGTTTCTATGTTTCTAAGATGCAATACAGGAAATAGTATAAAGGTAGATGAGATGGACCAGGAGGTCTTTTTCTGCTGTCAATCATTTTTGTTTTTAACCAAGATGATTAGGGGACTGGAGACTAAAACATATGAAGAACGGTTGCAGGAACTGGGCATGGCTGGTTTAATGAAAAGAAGGACCAGGGGAGACAGGATAGCAGCCTTTCAGTATCTCAGGGGCTGCCACAAAGAAGAAGGAATCAAGCTATTCTCCAAAGCACCTGGGGGTAGAACAAAAGCAATGGGTGGAAACTAAACAAGGAGTGAAGTAACTTAGAACTAAGGAGAAATTGCCTGACAGTTAGAACTATTAACCAGCCTCCATCTATTGACTATATGTGTACATACATACTTCTTCTTCTTATTATTATTATTATTATTATTATTATTATTTATTAGATTTGTATAGATAAAATACAGGAAATAGTATAAGGGCAGACTAGATGGACCAGGAGGTCTTTTTCTGCCGTCAATCTTCTATGTTTCTGTAAGGTATAGGAAATACCTCCACCCCGCTCCGAGTCTTCGGAGAGGGGCAGCATACAAATTATTATTATTATTATTATTATTATTATTATTATTATTATTTATTGGATTTGTATGCCGCCCCTCTCCGCAGACTCGGGGCGGCTAACAACAATGATAAAAACAACATGTAACAATCCAATTAATAAAACAACTAAAAACCCTAATTATAAAAACCAAACATACACACAAACATACCATGCATGACTTGTAATGGCCTAGGGGAAGGAATATCCTAACTCCCCCATGCCTGGCGACAAAGGTGGGTCTTGAGTAATTTGCGAAAGACAAGGGAGGATGGGGGCCGTTCTAATCTCTGGGGGGAGTTGATTCCAGAGGGCCGGGGCTACCACAGAGAAGGCTCTTCCCCTGGGGTCCGCCAAACGACATTATTTGGTTGACAGGACCCGGAGAAGGCCAACTCTGTGGGACCTTATCGACCATTGGGATTTGTGCGGTAGAAGGTGGTTCCGGATGTAACAAATTATTATTATTATTATTATTATTATTATTATTATTATCATCATCATCATCATCATCATCATCATCATCATCATCATACTGATGACATTAAGAAAACAGTAGTCTACATATCAGAAATAACGTAGTAACAAAAATGCTTTATGTGATGGAGCAAAACTAAGCCTATTTTTTTTTGAACCAGCATGTCAAACTCCATAAAACAGACACATTACTTTTGCTGATGGATTTTTGTGCGTGTTGACCGGTGTTTTTAGTCTGAGAAAAATAATAATAATGTGGTAGATGCTGGGCTATTTTCTCCCTGGATCCTTGCGCATAATCTTACACATACATAAACACAAACACACACAAACATGGTGTGTGCGCCCCACTTCGAAGACCATTACCCTGGTGAGTGACGGCCACAATACTCTAAAATAATTTGCACAGCCTTGGTTTTATAGAGCAGTGTTTCCCAACCTTGGCAACGTGAAGAGATCTGGACTTCAGCTCCCAGAATTCCCAGGCCAGCGGATGCTGGCTGGGGAATTCTGGGAGTTAAAGTCCAGATCATGTTGCCAGTGTTGGGAAACACTGTTATAGAGCACAGTGTGCAAATAAAGGGCGGTTTTGCTTTCTGTAAAAACAAAAAAAGGGAAATGAAATAAAATTCCAGCAACGTGCCAACAACCCAAGCAGACAGATGGCTGTAATAAGGAAGAGGGAAAACATGAAAGATTTTGTGATCTCATTCCAGGATTGGGGGTGGGGGTGGGGGGGAGAGAGATAATAAATAAAAGAAGATTGATGGGTTTTTCAGTAAGAGGATTTGTACAGCCAATGGGTATATTTGTCCTTCTTTTCTTTTTTTTCCTGTGCTGGGGCAACCCAGGGTCAAAAAAGTCAAAATGGCAACCGGAACGGTGGAGTAGAAACAATTAATTTTTTAAAAAATGCATGTAAAAATCAGGATGAGCTTTAATCACAAGGTCATAGCTATATATCACCTGGGTTTTTTATTTTTATTTCAATCACCACCACCAGAGATGCTTATTTTGGACTTTTATCGCATAGAAAATTCAGGAAAAAAGATCGGGGCCAAGAATAGGAGATGGAGAATCTGCATTAAAATGTGGCAGGCAGTTTTAATTCCTGTAATGTCTTTTAGCAAATCCTTTAATAGATGTGCACACTTTTTGCAAACACACGTCGCTGGAGAAGAGAAGAGAAGATTAATGGAATGGAATGGAATGGAATGGAGAGGAGTGGAGAGAAGATGAGGAGAGGAGAGGAGAAGAGAAGATGAATGGAATGGAATGGAGAAGAGAGGAGAGGAGAGGAGAAGGGAAGAGAAGAGAAGATGAATGGAATGGAGAGGAGACGAGAGAAGAAGAGAAGAAGAGAGGAAAGGAGAGGAGAAGAGAAGATGAATGGAATGGAGAGGAGAGAAGAAGGGAAGAGAAGAGAAGAGAAGATGAATGGAATGGAGAGGAGAGGAGAAGGGAAGAGAAGAGAAGAGAAGATGAATGGAATGGAGAGGAGAGGAGAAGGGAAGAGAAGAGAAGAGATGGAAGGAAGGGAAGGGAAGAGATGGAAGGGGAGAGGAGAAGAGAGGAGAGGGGAGGGGAGGGGAGAGGAGAAGATGGATGGAATGGAGAAGAGAGGAGAAGAGGAGAAGAGATGGAAGGAAGGGAAGGGAAGAGATGGGAGGGGAGAGGAGAGGAGAGAATGGATCAAACAGTCTCCCATATTCTCCCTTCACTCATCCATCTGGCATTGAGTTCTCCTTGGTAGTTGAGCTTTGCAATACAGAATCAAGATCTCAAGAAGTCCATGTTTCAGAGCTGGTCATGTCTATTCGTTTTTCCATTCCTTAGAATCATCGGTCTGGACCCTTCTGCTTAATCAGGAGGACCTATTCCATACTAGACGAAAGGCCGTCTAATTGTCTTCTTGAAAGCTTCCAACGATGGCGCACCCACAACTCCAGAAGGCCACCTGCTCCACTGCTTCCTAATTCTCACCGTCAGGACATCCCTCCAGGCTGGATCTTCTTCCCGGATCTTTGGGGAAATCCCACAGCCTTGAAATGAGAAAAATGCCCATTCCCTCACACTTCCCAGAAGCTGAGAAACCACGGCTAATTTCCAAAGAAAGGAAAGGGCAGATTTTTTAAAATGAATTTGCCATTTTAATCGCGCTGGCGAACCCGATCGACAGCCCAGTTTTCCTGTTTGCCTCTCAAGTTGTGTCTCGTTTGTGTTTCTACTGCCAAACGGAGCCAAGTTGGTGACAGTAAAAATGGCAAGACGTGTTGTGACACTTTCTAAGGCGAGCCTCATGCTCCTCTGCCATGTGTTTGCTTGGCTGGGAGCCCACGAGTGAAGTGCTACGCCGAGAGCCGAAGATAATTGAATCTTTCGTGAATCTGAGTGGGTGTGCATAAAAATAAAAGCCGTCTTTATATTATGCTCGGAGACCCCGTCTTGGCATTGGCTTGCCATGGGAGGATCTAAATTTAGGGCCTTCAGACGGCTAAACATTGTAGGTGGGGTTGGATCCTAGTTTAAAAAGCCAGGGATATTTGAAACCAGCTTGTGCTCTAGCTAAGGAAGATTCTAGCTAACCAAAATCACCATAATATTCTTGTTCTTCTTCTTCTTCTTCCTCCTCTTCTTCTTCTTCTTCCTCCTCCTCTTCCTTCTCTCCTCCTCATCTCCTCCTGTTCCCCTTCTTCTTCTTCTTCTTCCTCCTCCTCTTCCTTCTCTCCTCCTCATCTCCTCCTGTTCCCCTTCCCCTTCTCCTCCTCCTCCACCATCACCTACTTCTTCTGTTTCTTCTTCTTCTTCTTCTTCTTCTTCTTCTTCTTCTTCTTCTTCTTCTTCCTCCCCTTCTCCTCCTCCTTCTCCTCCTCCACCACCACCACCACCTTCTTCTTCTTCTTCTTCTTCTTCTTCTTCTTCTTCTTCTTCTTCTTCTTCTTCTTCCCCTTCTCCTCTACCATCACCTACTTCTTCTTTTCCTCCTCCTCCTCCTCCTCATCCTCCTCCTCCTCCTCCTCCTCCTCCTCCTCCTCCTCCTTCCTCTGTCAGCCCAGGAGCAACCCACTTCCTTCTTGTAGTGGAAACTACCCAGCCCCCTCCCCACACCCTCTATCTCGAAACAAAAAAAAATCTCCCAGGAAAACATTGGATTTCACACCTCTCTGCCGCTAAGTCAAAGCTGATAAAAACCAGCAGAGGCCAAAAAGATTAAAAACAGAGCAAATTACTCAAATCCATCATGAAAAACAAAAACCCCAAAGGCAAATTGTGAGCGGCTTTTGGCCCGGTATCTCATCCCTTTAATTCCCACCTCTTTTTGATTGAAATAAGTGGATAATTACCTTATCGGTGGGAATGCTGGCATCATAGCCACAGGTTGCACTGGGCACACCCTGCATAATGCTGAAAAAAATGTTATTGTCGATGTGCTTCAACGCCCACGTAAGGATGTGGCTGAAATCTGGAGGTTTTGGGGACGGTTCTTCTCTCTGTTTTGCATCCCTCTTGCTCCATCTTATTTGACCAGCCTTTCAGGGGTCAAAATAACGCCCAGCGTTAGACTGAAATCTTTCCCTGCAGCCCCGTGGCTAAGGCTGGGTGTCTCAGCCGCGAAACCCCTGGTGCAACTCCATCTACAACCTCCTTGGATGGACTCCCACCTGCAACAGGAGTATAAAAATATCCCGTCTCCTGCCTGACATGAGGATTGTCAGACGACACTGTGTTTTGTCAGAGGTAATATTACAATGAGAGAAAAGGGTCTGTAACCGTGGGAAAGGCCGATGTAAGCCATAATCAGTGTGTAATCACGGGTTTGCTAACTGTGCTGCAACCTGATTGGCTGAAACCTGTTGTGGTTAGCTCTGGCCCAGCTCCTGCCCCAAAGACTGTGGATGTGGGGGAGACATCCACATGCTGCAGGCCTGTTTTGCCCCCGGTGGAATCTGCTGATGAAGGTTCCTCTGACCAAGAAGACATGAGTGACAGGGAGGAGGAGAGTGGGGCAGACAGCTCAGAAGGAGATCAATTATCTAGCTCCTCCTTGGATTCGGAACAAGAGTTAATGATACAGCCACGCATGCGGAGAGCGATGCATAGGCAGCAACAACTGAGAGATTATTATCAAAGAAAAGGAGGCCACCTGTGGTTGGGTGGGGCTGTGGTCATTAGTGAGTTTGGCCATTGTGGAGGATTATCTGATCGTTGTGTTTCGTGACTGCTTTACTGACTTGGACCTTTCGTGTGCTGATTTTTCCCCGCTTTGAAACTAAACCAGGGCAAAGTGTGTTTCACTTTGTGAAAGAAGAAGGACTGTGAATTGCCTCCCAGCTGCAAGCTAAGTATCTCAGAACTGATAAGGGACTGGTACAAATTACCAGTTTGTTTGGAGACGAGGGCTCTTTGCTATACCAAAAGAGGGCTTAGGTTAAGGGAATCTTCATTCTAAAGAACATTATTTTGACTTTTCAAACGTGTGTGTGTCTTAAATTTGTACCTGTGAATTTGTGGGAGGAGTCTACCAGTGAGCCCGACAGAACATAACCTATATATGAAGAGCAACACCCTTGCATGGGTGCGGTTTTGTTATAGGGGTTTGTTATAGTGAGTGGTTTGTTCTAGTGCAGCGATGGCAAACCACTTTTTCCTCGGGTGCCGAAAGAGGGTGGGCCTGCACGAGTGCTCACACCCATAATTCAATGCCTGGGGAGGGCGAAAACAGCTTCCCCCACCCCCTGCAGGCCCCCTGGAGGCTGGAAATGGCCTGTTTCCCAACTTCTGGTGGGCCCAGTTGTTCTGCCGGGCTCTCTGATAGGAGCCTCCCGAAAATTCAAGGGTACAAATTTCAGAAACAAACACACATTTGAAAATTCAAAACAATGTTCTTTATCACAAAAGTCAAAATAAACAAAGCACTCTTTTTGTATTGCAAAGAGCACTCTTCCCAAAACAACCGGGTAGTCTGTACAATTTCCCTTAAGCAGTCATTAAGTACTTAGCTAGCAGCTGTGAAGAAACTTCACACCCCTTCTTCTTCCAACGAAGTGAGACACACACACACACACACACACACACACACACGTTGCTCTGCTTTGGTTTCAAAGGCGTGAAAAAGCAACAAAGTCCAGCACACAAGAAGGAGCTTATGAAAGGTAAGGAGGGTGGGGGCTATTCTAATCTCTGGGGGGAGTTGGTTCCAGAGGGCCGGGGCCACCACAGAGAAGGCTCTTCCCCTGGGTCCCGCCAGACGACATTGTTTAGTTGACGGGACCCGGAGAAGGCCCACTCTGTGGGTCCTAACTGGTCGCTGGGATTCGTGCGGCAGAAGGCAGTCGCGGAGATGATGTCCCCTCAGCCTTGGAGACTAGAAGAGTCCAGTTGGGTTGGGTTGGTTGGGATTAAACCAAGCGGTTTGAAAAAGGCGGGGGGGGGGGGAGAAGCAAATATCTAGACCCAGAGAAAGAGAGCCAGTTCAGAGATTCTATGGGATTGAATTTCCAAGCTGAGTTTGCAGATGGTCCACTGGAAAAAAAAAACTGGCTGAAATACTTGAAAGCAATTCAACCCAGAAGGTGAAAGCAACTCTGACACCAATTATGGACTTTTATTATCCAAGGCCAGGGAGTTGTCACCAATGCCACCTCCTCTACCACCTACTCTGAGAACAGTATTGTGATTAAGTCTTGGATATTCAACGGCAGGTGAGCTGAGAGGCCTCCCTTTTGTCTCTGGCTGTTGAAGGATGCAGGAACTTGAAGAATCTATAAACCCTGGTGTTGTGGTTAGCTTTGGCCCAGCTCCTGCCCCAAGGACTGTGGATGTAGGGGAGACATCCACATGCTGCAGGCCTGTTTTGCCCCTGGTGGAATCTGCTGATGAAGGCTCCTCTGACCAAGAAGACATGAGTGACAGGGAGGAGGAGAGTGTGGCAGACAGCTCAGAAGGAGATCAATTATCTCTCTCCTCCTTGGATTCAGAACAAGAGTTAATGATACAGCCACGCATGCGGAGAGCGATGTATAGGCAGCAACAACTGAGAGATTATTATGAAAGAAAATGAGGCCACCTGGGGTTGGGTGGGGCTGTGGTCATTAGTGGGGCTGCTATAAAGAGCAGCCTGTGGGTTTGGCCATTGTGGAGGATTATCTGATCCTTGTGTTTCGTGACTGCTTTGCTGACTTTGACCTTTTGTGTGCTGATTTTTCCCCGCTTTGAAACTAAACCAGGGCAAAGTGTGTTTCACTTTGTGAAAGAAGAAGGACTGTGAATTACCTCACAGCTGCAAGCTAAGTATCTCAGAACTGATAAGGGACGTGTACAAATTACCAGTTTGTTTGGAGACCAGTGCTCTTGGCTATACCAAAAGAGGGCTTGGTTTAAGTGAATTTTCATTATAAAGAACATTGTTTTGAATTTTCAAACGTGTGTGTGTCTGAAATTTGTACCTGTGCATTTTGGGGAGGATTCTACCAGAGAGCCCGACAGAACACTCTTGTTGGCCAGGTTACATTCTTAGCTCTGAAGTTCCAGGCCACGGGAGTTTATAACCAGGCAGAAATATCATCGCTGAAGGTTGGCAACCCAGGGTCTCCCAGGTGATCCTTTCTTCCCTATCAGCCAAGCCAAAACGAAACCATGACAACTGGTGCAGGTTTCATTCAGAAATCTTTAGGTCACCAAGCGGAAATGTAAGCCAAGTTGGGATGGGGGGAAAAAAAGCGATGGAGAAAAATATTTTCAGCTTGAGGGTTGTAAGGAGAGATTCTTGGGGGTCTCTGAGCTTGGTTGCTTTTTTGCAGATGTTTCCTGACCCAAACCAGCTGGAGGAGGAAGAGGAGGAGGAGGAGGAACTGTGGGTCCTTAGTGCTCTGAGCTTGGTTATTTTCTTGCAGATGTTTCATGACTCAGCTATGTAACATCATCAGTGCTAGAAAGGAACGAGTGTGCAAGGAGGAGGAAGAGGAGGAGGAGAAAGAAGAGGAGGAGGAGGGAGGAGGAAGAGGTGGAAGAGGAGGAAGAGGAAGAAGAAGAGGAGGAGAAAGAGGAGGAGGAAGAAGGAGGAGGAGGAGGAAGATGAGGAGGTAAAGGAGGAGGAGGAAGAGGAGGAGGAGGAGGAGGAGGAAGAGGAGGAGGAACAACTGTGGGTCCTTAGTGCTCTGAGCTTGGTTATTTTCTTGCAGATGTTTTGTTACCCAGCTACGTAACATCATCAGTGCTAGAAAGGAATAAGTGTGCAGGGAGGAGGAAGAGGAGGAGGAAGAAGAAGATGAGGAGGAGGAGGAATAGGAAGAAGAAGAGGAGGAGAAAGAGAAGGAGGAAGAGGAGGAGGAGGAGGAAGAAGAGGAGGAGGAAGAAGAAGAAGGAGGAAGAAGAGGAGGAGGAGGAGGAAGAGGAGGAGGAGGAAGAGGAAGAGGAGGAGGAAGAGGAGGAGGAGGAAGAAGAAGATGAGGAGGAGGAGGAAGAGGTGGAAGAAGAGGAGGAGGAGGAAGAAGACAAGTAGGAGGCAAAGGAAAAGGAGGAGGAAGAAGGAGGAAGAAGAGGAGAAGGAGGAGGAGGAAGAGGTGGAAGAAGAGGAGGAGGAGGAGGAGAAAAAGGAAAAGGAGGAGGAAGAAGAACAACTGTGGGCTCATTAGTGCTGTCCAGCTAACACCACCAGTGCTAGGAGAGCGTGAAGTTTGCGGAAAGGAGGTGTGGTGGGGGGGACGTGGCCCCCAATGCCAAAAGGCCTGAGGTGCAGTCAGAGAACCTGGCTGGAGAACCACCCCTGGACTTCCGCCCTGTCTCCCTGCCTCTAAGCCCCTCCGTGAAATCCAGGCCACAGAGTCGTAAGTGAGGGCAATTTGGGCAGGAGCAATTTCGTTTTCCGTGTGTGTGTGTGTGTGTGTGTGTGTGTTTGCAATGGACGCAGAGGGAACCTCGAAACAACACCGGCCTCCAATATTTGTGGGACCCCCAGGCAGCCCGGCATATGAGTTGTGGCTCAGCAAAACCCAGCCCTGCCATTCAAAGATTATTTATTTTCCTTCTCTCTTTCTCCCTCTCTCTCTCTTTATTTTATTTTGTTTTACATCCCGATTGCAGGAACAGCCAACATCTCCTGGATTTTATTTTTTATGGCCCTTTTGGAACAATGAGAAACAACCAGGAGACATAACAAAGGGAGAGTAATTTGGTAGTGAGCACATAAAGATGAAAGGGAAAGGTAGGAGATATTTTTTTTCTCTCCGACCAAAGTTCAGGCCAGTTTTTTTCCTTTTGTCATCTCCAAGCCCCCCCCCCCTGCGTCCTCTGATATTAAATTACTTGTGACCCCCTTCAACCAGCCTTAGGCATTTCGGGTCCTCTTTGAAGTTTATGAAAGGCGGAGAAGATGGACGGAGCGTCCAGGAGGAGGGGGAGAAAGAGGAGCTCTTTGCGAAAGGGTTGGGGGTCAGCGTTTAAGGCCCAGCAAATTTTCTGAGTGAGTTAAGGGTGGATGAATGGGCGGGTGGACGATGGTATGAAACGGTCAAAAATCCAAGCATGTTTGAAGAAGGGAGGGGAGAAATGCCAGTGCTTTAATCCTGAAGCTGAAAATGTTGGGAAGAGGAGGACGGGAGGAGGAAGAAGAAGAAGAGGAAGAGGAGGAGGAGGAAGAAAGAAGAAGAAGAAGAAGAAGAAGAGGAGGAGGAGGAAGGAAGAAGAAGGGGAGGAAGAGGAAGTGGAAGAGCAAGAAGAGGAGGAGGAGGAAGGGAGGGAGGAGGAAGAAGGAAGAAGAGAAAGAAGGGGAGGGAGGAGGAGGAAGAGGAAGAAGAGCTGCCCTGGCTCCTAATCAGTCTCCAGAAACAATTCAATGTGTTGATCACCTATAATGCCCTACGTGGCTTAGGGCCAGACTATCTTCAAGATTGCTTTCTACTGCATAGCTCCCAATGAGCAATATGGGCCCACACGGTTGGTCTCCTCTGGGTCCCGTCGGCTAAGCGGTGTGAGCTGGCGTGGTCCTGTGGCAGGGCCTTCTCTGTGGCAGCCCCGGCTCTCTGGAACCAGCTCCCTGCAGAGATCCGGACTGGCCCCAACCTACTGGCCTTCTGGAAAACTGTAAAGACCCAATTTTGGCAGCAAGCGTGGCGTCGTTAATGCATCATCTAGATCCAGCCACAAAAGACACACATGACTTTTTACAATTGTTCTTTTTACAAGTTGTTCTCTTTGTTATGAGCCACCCAAAGTCCTTAGGGAAGGACTGAATAAATACAAATGAATACCTACAAAATGAGATTGATCAAATTGAACGGGTCCAAAGATGGGCTACAAAAATGGTGGAAGGTCTTAAGCATAAAACGTATCAGGAAAGACTTCATGGACTCAATCTGTCTAGTCTGGAGGACAGAAGGGAAAGGGGGGACACGATCGAAACATTTAAATATGTGAAAGGGTTAAATAAGTTTCTGGAGAGAAGTGTTTTCAATAGGAAAGTGAACACAAGAACAAGGGGACACAATCCTGAAGTTAGTTGGAGGAAAGATCAAAGGCAACATGAGAAAATATTATTTTACTGAAAGAGTAGTAGATCCTTGGAACAAACTTCCAGCAGATGTGGTTGGTCAATCCACAGGAACTGAATTTAAACATGCCTGGGATAAACATATATCCATCCTAAGATAAAATACAGGAAATAGTATAAGGGCAGACTAGATGCACCAAGAGGTCTTTTTCTGCCGTCAATCTTCTATGTTTGTAGGTAAATCATAAAATTAAACCAATAAATTTTCCTGGAAGCCCCTTGGCTCTGATGCAAACTTCCCAAGGACGAAGGGGAAAAGAGGATGGAGGCGATAATCCAACAGGTTTAAAGCCTCTTGTCAGGGAGGGTTTTAAAAGTTGCTGGAGTTGGATGCTGGGACTAGAGAAAGCCATTTGTTTAGAGCAAGGATGACATCCAGTGGTGAACGGGTGGGTTTCTAACGGGTCCCAGCAGCCAGACGCTTCTCAAATTTGGGAGCAAGGCCAGGTTTTTTTATGGATCGAGGTGGCTATTGGGAGAATACACTGCATTAAGTTAATATTGATGTCAGGCCTTCTAAATATCTACTTGGGGTTATGTCCTGAAGTTTTCACTCCAGTCCGGCCAGGACCTCAAGAAGGCATTTACTGTATTTTATTTATTTTATTTATTTTATTTATTTTATTTATTTTATTTATTTCATTTATTTTATTTATTTTATTTATTTTATTTATTTTATTTATTTTATTTTATTTATTTTATTTATTTATTTTATTTTATATTTTATTATTTTATTTTTATTTTATTTTATTTTATTTTATTTTATTATTTTATTATATTTTATTTTATTTTATTTTATTTTATTTTATTTTATTTATTTATTTATTTATTTATTTATTTATTTATTTATTTATTATTTATTTATTTATTTTATTTTATTTTATTTTATTTTATTTATTTTATTTTATTTTATTTTATTTTATTTTATTTTATTTTATTTTATTTATTTTATTTTATTTTATTTTATTTTATTTTTTATTTTATTTTATTTTATTTATTATTTATTTATTTTATTAGATTTATATGCCACCCCTCTCCGTAGACTCGGGGCAGCTCACAACATACAGTAGAACAATTCACAACAAATCTAATAAATTTAAAAAACATTTTTTAAAACCCCATTATTAAACCAGACATACACACAGACATACCATACATAAATTGTATTGGCTCGGGGGAGGAGAGGGGAATGCCTCAATTCCCCCATGCCTGGCGGCAGAGGTGAGTTTTAAGGAGTTTACGGAAGGCAAGGAGGGTAGGGGCAGTTCTAATATCTGGGGGGGGCTGGTTCCAGAGAGTCGGGGCCGCCACAGAGAAGGCTCTTCCCCTGGGACCTGCCAAACGACATTGTTTAGTTGACGGGACCCGGAGAAGGCCAACTCTGTGGGATCTAATCGGTCGCTGGGATTCGTGCGGTAGAAGATGGTCCCGGAGATATTCTGGTCCGATGCGATGAAGGGCTTTGTAGGTCATAACGAACACTTTGAATAGTGACTGGAAACTGATCGGCAACCAATGCAGACTGCGGAGTGTTGGTGTAACATGGGCATACCTGGGGAAGCCCATGATTGCTCTCGCAGCTGCATTCTGCACGATCTGAAGTTTCCAAACACTCTTCAAAGGTAGCCCCATGTAGAGAGCATTACAGTAGTTGAACCTCGAGGTGATGAGGGCATGAGTGACTGTGAGCAGTGAGTCCCGGTCCAGGTAGGGCCGCAACTGGCGCACCAGGCGAACCTGGGCAAACGCCCCCTCACCACAGCCGAAAGATGGTTCTCTAATGTTAGCTGTATATATGCCATATGTGTAAATACATATTACACACAGGCACACAAAAATATACATTATCTGCTAAATAAACTGTGTGTACACACACACGAATGCACAGCTCTTCTAAAATTATACACATTCAACCTCATTTACTGCGATAGGAAAAAGATACCCAGAGCCCAGAAGGGGAAAAAAGAAAAAAGACCCTACCCCTAGGAGCCCATCACTGTAGAGGCCCATCCACTGCGGGACGCGGGCAGGCGATGCCCAGCGAAGAAACAGCCTCTGTTTCGGGCTTTGGCCTCCAGTGGAAGATGAAAACTTTGCCGGCTCAACGGATTCCCTAATTAAAAACGATCGCCGTAGAAAAGAGCTTGTCTTAAAACTAATGAGCCTTCGTGCAGCATCCTTTCAAAGGCGAGAAGAGGCCTTGCTCCGCCGCAGAGATCCTGGAACGGTTGAACCAAGCCGGCTTTTTGCTTCGGGCTTGTTGAGCCACAGAGACCTTCCCCGTCGAACGGAAAGTCCCACGATAGTCACAAATGTCTTCTTACAAATGTTCTTCTCCTGCTCCGTGGATTTGGTTTTTTCTTCTGAAGAAGAGAACGTAGAAACCTAGAAGATTGGCGGCAGGAAAAGACCTCCTGGTCCATCTAGTCTGCCCTTCTTCTATTTCCTGGATTTTATCTTAGGATGGATCTATGTTTATCCCAGGCATGTTTCAATTCAATTCCTGTGGATTGACCAACCATGTCTGCTGGAAGTTTGTTCCAAGCATCTACTACTCTTTCAGTAAAATAATATTTTCTCATGTTGCTTTTGATCTTTCCCCCAACTAACCTCAGATGGTGCCCCCTTGTTCTTGGGTTCACCTTCCTATTAAAAACACTTCCCTCCAGAACCTTATTTAACCCTTTCACATATTTAAATGTTTTGATCATGGTCCCCCTTTTCCCTTCTGTCCTCCAGACTATACAGATGGAGTTCATGAAGTCTTTCCTGATACGTTTTATGCTTAAGACCTTCCACCATTCTTGTAGCCCGTCTTTGGACCCCTTCAATTTTGTCAATATCTTTTTGTAGGTGAGGTCTCCAGATCTTTTGGTGCAAATTGGGTGCCCTGAAGTAAATTCATATGCTGCAATGTCCTGCCTGTCAACGACTACTTCAGCTTCAACCACAACAACACAAGAGCACACAACAGATTCCAGCTTAATATTAACCGCTCCAAACTCGACTGTAAAAAAATACGACTTTAGTAATCGAGTTGTCGAAGCGTGGAACTCATTACCGGACTCCGTAATATCATCCCCTAACCCCCAACATTTTACCCTTAGACTGTCCGCAGTTGACCTCTCCAGATTCCTAAGAGGTCAGTAAGGGGCATGCATAAGTGCACTAGAGTGCCTTCCGTCCCCTGTCCTATTGTCTCTCCTATATCTCAGATATCTTTTCTTCTATTCTTTCACTGGTATATTTTATTCCTACAGGATTTTTTATTCCTGTATATCTTCTCTTATATACTTTCTTTGATATACAGTATTTTGCTACGAGTATATCCTCTATAACCTTCATTGTGTATTGGACTAACTAACTAACTGACTAATCAACCAACCAACCAACTAACTAACTAACTAACAACAACAATCAACTTTATTTGATTAGTCAATCGACCATATCAAAGCAAAAACAAGGACCACATCACTAACTAACTAACTCAGTAACTAACTAACTCAGTAACTAACTAACTAACTCAGTAACTAACTAACTAACTCAGTAACTAACTAACTAACTCAATAACTAACTCAGTAACTAACTAACTAACTCAGTAACTAACTAACTCAGTAACTAACTAACTAACTAACTAACTAACTAACTAACTAACTAACTAAATAAATAAATAAATAAATAAATAAATTTATTTCACTACCCCACTACCAAAGAGGCAAACCCTGAACCGAAGCCACGCTGGTGTAAATGGGTCAGCCTTGAAAGGTACCAACAGATTTTTTGACCGCCTGCCAACCGCTTCGCCGTGCTCAGACATGATTAAATAGGGTCTCCCGAGGTCTCTGGGTGGCCAGTCAATTTAGCAAGCATCCATCGGTGTTATCCATCCTTTTTCGAGCGAAGACCTTTGCCGCTCTCTCTCCAGAGGCTGAAAGGGAAGCAAACAAGCAAGAACGAAGAGCTTGGGAGACATAATTCCGGATAAATAAATTATGGCCTGGGAGCCGGTGGGACATCCTCGTTCGGGGAAGCTCTATTATTGCAGGGAACATCTACATCGTCCCCAGCACCCTGACTGCCCAGGACGCCTGTAAAGTTAATTTAAGGGGGTGGCTATTGAATCGAGCCCTGACCGGCAAACAGCTCCCACGCCGAGCGGGCACTTAGCCCGATGCTCAGGTCAACTGCTCTCGGTGGAAGACTTCTCTCGCAAGGGGCTAAGCGGGGAGTCCGTCTCCTCTGGTTTTGTCGCGTTGTGGTTGCTGTGTTGTTCTGTTTTCTTGGCTCGGTGCCTTCAGCCCGGCAGGCCAGGAGGGGATCTCTTGCAAATAGGGGCTATACCTGCAGCTACCTGGAGAGAGACAGGTGTGTGTTCTTCCTTTCCAGGTGTTTTGAACCTGGTCCTTTTAGAGAATTCTTCGTTGGCCGAGTGTGATTGGACACACAAGGAATTTGTCTTTGGTGCAGATGCTCTCGGGGTACATAAAATAATACTGTATATATATTAGAATAGAAGAGAATAGAAGAGAACAGAACAGAATATTCTGGCTTTCTAGCTGCCACCTCCTACAAATCAACCTTTCTTTTGTTCTTCCTTCCTTCCTTCCTTTCTTTCTTTCTTTCTTTCTTTCTCCCTTCCTTTCTCCATCCCTCCCTCTTTTCCTTCCTTCTTCCCTTCCTTCCTTTCTTTCTCCCTCCCTCTTTTCCTTCCTTCCTTCCTTTCTCCCTCTCTCCCTCCCTCTCTTCCTTTCTTCTTTTCTTTCTCCCTCCCTTCTCTTTCCTTCCTTCCTTTCTCTTTTTCCTTCCTTCCTTCTTTCCTTCCTTCCTTTCTCCTTCCCTCCCTCTTTTCCTTCCTTCCTTCCTCCCTCTCCCCCTCCCTCTCCTCCTTCCTTCCTTCTTTTCTTTCTCCCCCCTCCCTTCTCTTTCCTTCCTTCCTTCCTTTCTCTTTTTCCTTCCTGCCTTCCCTCCTCCAAATATTTTCATACCAGCCTTCATTCCTACAGATACCCTTTGGGTCTTTTTCCTTCCTTCCTTCCCTCTCCTGATGCCCAGCCCACCACCAATCTGAGCAATTAGGGCCTATCAAGAAATGCAAGGGGAAAACAATCTCCCTTCCAGGCCTCTGATGTGAGTCAAAATAATTGCATCCCAAAGACCATTTCCCGGGCTGACTCACGTTGCTTCACCAAACACACTCGGCTAATTGCTCTGTGCTGCTGGCATTATCTTTATTTATCATTATTTATTGGGCAGGGGGTCTAATATGTGCTCCCTGCAATCTAACAAGAAGGAAAGAAGCAGAGCCTCCATTTCCTCGTTGCAGGGGGAGAAGGAAAGATGGCCAACAGGAGACCCACTCCTGTCCCGGGGTCCCTGCAGCGAGGGCAGTCAAGGGTCTCCAGCAAACCACGAGCCGAAGATGAATAAATCCACCCCACAACAAAACAAACATTTTTTTAATTTGTACTTCAACATTTCTCCAAGCCGTGTTATGAAATGAATAGACTTACTTTAAAGCTTTTAAAGATAAAGAAGATTTGGAATATTACAAAATCTGGGGGGAAATTTTTATGAATGGATGGAAGTTAAAAATAATTAAAGCATATGAATATATTATTTTTGGAAGTGAAGTAAAAGAATGAGAAAATAGAGGGTAGGCACCCAGATGATGGAAAAAAAGAAAGAAACGGTGGCAGCCCTCGATGCTAATGTAACACATATCTAAGATAGTTGATAGTTGATATTATTTTATATGGGGAAACTATTTTCACTAGGCAATCAGCTTAAATGTTGGAGTGAGAGGAATTTCTTCTATTTAATGTATATAATAAATAATGATGAATATGGGATTTATAGAAGATACTGAAGATATATTTGGGGTTTTTTGTTGTTGTTGCTGTTGTTTGATGATAATAATAATAATAATAATAATAAGAAGAAGAAGAAGAAGAACAACAACAACAACAACAACAACAACAACAACAACAGAGTTGGAAGGACAAATAGTTATCCAACATAAGAAGGTCTTAAGCATAAAACTGATCAGGAAAGACTTCATGAACTCCATCTGCAGAGTCTGGAGGACAGAAGGAAAAGGGGGGACATGATCGAAGCATTTAAATATGTTAAAGGGTTAAATAAGGTTCAGGAGGGAAGTGTTTTTAATAGGAAAGTGAACCCAAGAACAAGGGGACACAATCTGAGGTTAGTTGGGGGAAAGATCAAAAGCAACGTGAGAAAATATTATTTGACTGATGCTTGGAACAGACTAGATGGACCAGGAGGTCTTTTCCTGCCGTCAATCTTCTATGTTTCTATTTTAACATCTGCTTTAAAACTTCCAGTGTTGGGGCATCCACAACTTGTTTTTTGTCTTTTTAATGTATATTTAATAAAGAGTATATTTAATAAAGAGTATTTAAAAAAAGAAATGTTCATTCCAGCCGAGGGTAGACAGCCCTTCCTTAGCAAAACTGACGGCTGCATATATACCGTATATATGTGTGTGATTTGACACAAAAATATGTAACCCTTTCCTGGAGCAGAGCTCAAGGGATTGGATACTGTAGCCTAGAGGATAATTCTCTGCCTTACAAGGCAAAGGTTGCAGGTTCAAGTCCCAGTGGGTATGACTAGCTGATGAGGCCAAAATAAGGCCGAAATAGAGTTATCCTAGTCTCCCTTAATTTTCAAATTCAGCAAAAAAACATGTGACATATATAATATATATATAATATACATGCATATAAATATATATTACCCTTTCAGGCCATTTTTAAACCATATTTATTTGGCTTCCCCTCTCCTTGTCTCTGTAAATTGGGCCGCAAAAGTCTTTTAAACTCCACACCGGGGAGAAAGCAGAACAGGTGCAAACCTCTCACCGCTTCCTCGTTTCATGCCATCCTGGATATTATTATCATCATGCGCCAAGCACGGCTTATTACTATTAATTAGGTTTGCAAATGAGAAATCCCTTCCTGGGCCCGGCTAAGCCAGCATGCAAAAAACGGATAAGGTACATTGGAGAGCATCTGGCTCCGGCGACGATAAGCAAGAAGTTGTCAGCAATTTAGAAGGAACCGCGGTGGAGAAGAGCGAGCGGCGTCCTTAGCAAGCACTTCGCAACTTTTTGTACCTTGCCAGTCACGTCGATGGATAATTGCTGCCCCGCTGGGTGATGGAAAATGCCCAGCGAGTCCATGCACGGGTTTATCCTTAGTTGCAAACCCTCTTCCGCTTTGGAATGTGCCACAGGAGCAGAAAGCTGGAGGATCTGAGTTGATTTTGAAGGATCAAGTTTCTAGACCTTATGGGTGAGCGGGGAACAAAATGGGAAGGGGGGGGGCATTCTTGATTCCACTCTGTGTTCAAGATTCAATTTGGGAAGAGTTGTTTAGGGAGTACCCCAAGGGTCTGTTTTAGGCCCAGTACTCTTCAACATCTTCATCAATGACTTGGACTTATTATCCATCTATTTATCTACCTATCTATCATCCATCCGTCCACCCAATCTATCATCCATCCATCCATCCATCCACCTATCTGTCATCCATCCATTCATCATCCATCTATCTACCTATCATCCATCCATCGATCCATCCATCCACCTATCTATCTATCATCCCTCCATCTTCACTCTTTCTCCAAGAATGCCCTATTGAAGCTTATTCGTCCTCCTCTACCCCTTCCCTACCCTCACAGCTCTCCTACCGAAAAACGTATGGAAACCTCTGAGTTTGGCTCAATTCCTTTTAATCACCCCAAGATAATACAAAAACAACCACCCCATCCCCAAAGAAGGATCTTGTTCCTACATAGATCACACTGAAACATCAGGGCACCTTTTCTGCCTAAGTTAACACAGAAAAATAGAAACATAGAAGATTGACGGCAGAAAAAGACCTCATGGTCCATCTAGTTTGCCCTTATTTATTTATTGGATTTGTATGCCGCCCCTCTCCATGGACTTATACTATTTCCTGTATTTTATCTTAGGATAGATCTATGTTTACCCCAGGTATGTTTCAATTCAGTTACTGTGCATTTACCAACCACGTCTGCTGGAAGTTTGTTCCAAGCATCTACAACCCTTTCAGTCAAATAATATTTTCTCATGTTGCTTTTGATCTTTCCCACAACTAACTTCATTTAACCCAGTTAACATTTCCATTGGTTTCTTCCCTCGCCCAGAGTCACTGAGGACTAGCCGAATGCTTTCCTTCACGTCCGCCCTCCCAAGGAATCGTTAGAGAAGTTTTCTTCAGAGCCTCAAGACTCTGCAAACTTGCAAACGGCCCCGACACTTGGGGAAACCAATTTGGGATTTGGAGGAGTTAAGAACCACGGCGAAGAATATTAACGTTCTTTATCTTCCTTGGTTTTTTGGCGGGCGTTGTGGGGCGATGCCACGAGTGAGCCTGTGTGCATGAGAAATGAAATTATGGCAATTTACACAACTGTTGCGGGCAGGGGGGGGAGGCGAAAACACATTAAACAAGTTCGTCGGGTCCCCAATGTGTGTGCGATGTTGTGGAGCTCCAGAGGGACTGCAGACAAAAACAGGGGGGGGGGGAAGTGATGTTTCCCCTTCGCTCGCTCTCCTGCAGGCCTTTGACTGATGCATCTACCCACAATTTCATACTTTTCTTCCTCTGGAGGTTTTTATTTTATTTTATTTTATTTTTGTTCTTCCACACTTTGATTCTCTTTTAATGAACCCTTTGATTAAATAAAAATGACATAAACTGATTTTTAATATAGAAGCAAGCCAGGGGAAAGAAGGACAAGGGATTTCTGGAAATATAATAATAATATATATATATAATAGAATAACAGAGTTGGAAGGGACCTTGGAAGTCTTCTAGTCCAACCCCCTGCTTAGGCAGGAGACCCTACATGACTTCAGGCAGATGGTTATCCAGCATCTACTTAAAAACCTCCAGTGTTGGAGCATTCACAACTTCTGGAGGCAACGTCTGTTCCACCGATCAACCGTTCTGATTGTCAGGAAATTTCTCCTTAGTTCTAAGTTGCTTCTCTCCTTGTTTAGTTTCCACCCATTGCTTCTTGTTCTGCACTCAGGTGCTTTGGAGAATAGCTGGACTCCTTCTTCTTTGTGGCAACCCCTGAGATATTGGAAGGCTGCTCTCATGTCTCCCCTGGTCCTTCTTTTCATCAAACTAGCCATGTCCAGTTCCTGCAACCCTTCTTCATATGTTTTAGCCTCTGGTCCCCTAATCCTCTTTGTGGCTCTTCTCTGAACTCTTTCTAGAGTCTCAACATCCTTTTTGCATCGTGGCAACCAAAACTGAATGCCGTATTGCAAGTGTGGCCTCAGCAAGGCCTTATAAAATGGTATTAACCATGTGATCTTGATTCCACGGATTAATTGTTCTGACTGTCAGGAAATATCTCCTTAGTTCTAATTTACCTTTCTCCTTGTTTAAGCTCTTTCATTGTTACTCTCAGCAAAGAAGGTTTTCCAAGCCCTAAGTCTTTGCAGGGTTTTTTCCATTGCTCTATTTGCTATGAATGTTTCTTTCCAGGTGCTGATGATGTTCCCAGCTCTTACTGGCTTGCAAGCTCTTTCATTGTTACTCTCTGCGAAGAATGTTTTCCAAGCCTTAAGTCTTTGCAGGGTTTTTTCCCCATTGTTCTATTTGCTATGAATGTTTCTTTCCAGGTGCTGATGATGTTCCCAGCTCTTACTGGCTTGCAAGCTCTTTCATTGTTACTCTCTCAGAATAAAGTTTTTTTAAAGCCCTTAACCAGGGGATAAAATAATGTGCTGAAGTTGACCAGACTAAGGACGGTAACCAGATAAATACCTGGTAAGCAGATTCTTTTCCCTACTGTCCTCCCCAAAAACTAAGGTGCCTCTTATACTCTGAAAAATATGGCATATGCAGCCCAATTCCATGGGACTCAAATCCAAACAATCCCCCATTTAAGGCCACTCGAAGGGGCATTTTAAGCCATGTCTAAAGTCAATTCTGCAGCCATCCAAAGAATTGACCCCAAATCACTGCTAGAGACGCTGAGACATCAGTAGGCGAATCCTAACCTCAGTTCGTGGGCGGTGGCTGGGGACTAAGGCGGCATTTTTCTCGAATAACCAGCCATGTAGAAAGAAGTGGTACTTGATATCTCTCCCCCAAACCAAATTGGCTGTCCAGGGCAATGCTTTTAGCACAGTTGAACATGGTCTGCTGCTCCTTCTGCAGCCACAGTTCGGGGGTCTTAAAGTAGCCAACCGTGGTTTAATTCAAGATTCTGTGCCAAGCTATTCCCAGTACTGATGTTCTGATCCAGTTCCCCAAACACGACAAGCCCAATGTAGTTGAAGCGTTGATTCAATCAATGGTTCCTTTATTAGGAGCCCCTGCAAAAAAATCTGTTATTTCCTCTGTTCTGTTCTGTTCTATTCTATTCTATTCTATATTCTATTCCATTCCATTCTACTATATTATTTTCTTTCCTCTATTCTATTTTTCCTCTATTCTATTTCATATTCTGTATTCTATTCTATTCTATTTCTCTATTTCTCTCACTCTCTTTCTCTCACTCTCTCTCTCATTCTTTCTTTCTTTCTTTCTCTCTCTTTTTTCTTTTTCTTTTATGTACGCTGAGAGCATCTGCACCAAAGACAAATTCCTTGTGTGTCCAATCACACTTGGCCAAGAAAGAATTTTATTCTGTTCTGTTCTGTTCTATATTCCATTCCATTCCATTCTATTGTATTCTTTCCTCTATTATATTCTTCTATTCTATTCCATATTCCATATTCTATTCTTTCCTCTATTCTATTCTATATTCTGTATTTTATTCTATTTTCTTCTATTCTATTATGTTCTGTTTTATTGCATTCCATTCCATTCCACTCCATTCTATTCTATTGGATTTTTAATTCATATTCTTTTCCTAATTCCTATCCTATCCTCTATGCCCTATTCTATTATCTTTCAAGAGCTTCTCCCGCCCCACATCCACCCATCTTAAAGTTTGGAAAACAGTGATCTCGAACAATTACCACTTTAATTCTTATCTTGAACAGCGAAGAGCTATTTCCAAGGGGGAAAAAACAGCCCCTTTGCAATATTTTGTTCAGAGAGGGGGGGGGAGGAGAAAGAACTATTTCCAATATGCAGCTGTGATGTGATGTTCCGAGCGGAGCCCAAAGAACCATTTCTCACACCCGGGAAGTTAATGACTGATCTGCAGCACACGTTTACAATTTAATTGAAATATGGCAGGCAAAAAACGGTAGGGTGATTAATGCCGTCATTAATCACCCCGTCAGTAGCTCAGCAGCAACCCCACACCGGGTCTAAAATAATGGCTGAGCAGAAGTCCAGCCAGGCTAACCAACAGACCCTGCTGGACCCCTGCAATTTGGGGGGGGGGAAGGCAGAGGGGAGAAGGAGCAGCAGGGATGGGCTCCTAGGGGCACAGTCAGGTACACAGAACCGGTAGAAAATGTTGGACAGGTATGCAGAACTGGTAGAAAAAAATTGAATTTTTTTTTCTTTTTTTCCCTTCTGGGCTCTGAGTATGTTTTTATTTATTTATTTATTTATTTGTTTGTTTGTTTGTTTGTTTGTTTGTCTGTCTGTCTGTTTAGTTAGTTAGTTAGTTAGTTTGTTTGTTCAATACATAATACAATTGAAGAGAAAGATATGTAATAATGTAAGTAAAGAAAAGAATGGAAGATAAGATATAAAAGTATAGGTGAACATATTTGAAAGGAAGGAAAGATAAATGAGATAAGGAGAGACAGTTGGACAGGGGACGGAAGGCACACTGGTGCACTTATGCACGCCCCTATTGCAGTCAATGAGGTTGAATATATATGATTTTAGAAGAACTGTTTGTGTGTACATGCACTTACAGTTTATATAGTAGATTATATATATATATTTGTTTGCCTGTGTGTTATATGTATGTACACATATGGCATATAGACATAGAATTAAAGTGTATATTTTGGATGTTCAGTAATAGTCAACAGAGAGGGAAATTGTATCTCTTTGAGGCCAGGAGATTAATTATTAGAGGAGTAGATGCTTGGAACAAACTTCCAGCAGACGTGGTTGGTCAATCCACAGGAACTGAATGTAAACATGCCTGGGATAAACAT
Source organism: Erythrolamprus reginae (assembly GCF_031021105.1). Taxonomy (NCBI): domain Eukaryota; kingdom Metazoa; phylum Chordata; class Lepidosauria; order Squamata; family Dipsadidae; genus Erythrolamprus; species Erythrolamprus reginae. The sequence continues at coordinate 55,666,215 of NC_091958.1, forward strand.
ATAGCCATCCTAAGATAAAGTACAGGAAATAGTATAAGGGCAGACTAGGTGGACCAGGAGGTCTTTTTCTGCCGTCAATCTTCTGCGTTTCTATTAATCAGTTAATCATTATCTAGAACTGAACTTTTATAGCAATTCAAGAAAATCGAGCTACTTGCCTAATCTGTTATCAAACTGAACCTTGTTCAGTACAAAATATTAAAATGTTACTGTGCTCCTCAACAAACAATGCTGTCTATCATTTGTCCTTTTGATGGCTATTCAAATAATGTGACTTCATCAACTGAAAAAGAGTCCAAGCACCTATTTGGAAACCTATCTTGGTCGGTAAGCCACTCCCACCCAGTCACATGCCTTTTAAGCCACCCCCTTGGTCACATGATTGTCACGCCATTCCCACCTGGTCACATGGCCAGCAAGCCACACCCACACAATAAGCCACACCTACATGGGGGATTAAATTTACCCACCTTTTGGACCTCAATAGTATTTAGCGCAATATTTTTAAAATGCAAATAATTTTTCTGCGGACAACCAAAGCAGACCAGCAGCAGTCCATGGACCCCTAGTTGGTGACCGCTGGATTAGAATACCTCCAAGGGGGACCCCCAAATGATAGTCCATAGCTAGCTAAGCTTTTGCAAAATAAAATAAGTGCAGAGAAGAGCAACAAAGAGGATTAAGGGGGCAGGAGACTAAAACATATGAAGAACAGTTGCAGGAACTGGGCATGGCTAGTTTAATGAAAAGAAGGACCAGGGGAGACATGAGAACAGTCTTCCAATATCTCAAATATTCTCCAAAGCACCTGAAGGTAGAACAAGAAGCAATGGGTGGAAACTAAACAAGGAGAGAAGCAACTTGGAACTAAGGAGAAATTTCCGAATGGTAGGAACAATTAATCAGTGGAACAGGGTGCCACCAGAAGTTGTGAATGCCCCAACACTGGAAGTTTTAAAGCAGATGTTGGATAACCATCTGTCTGAAGTAGTGTAGGGTTTCCTGCCTAACCAGGGGGGTTGGACTAGAAGACCTCCAAGGTCCCTTCCAATTAACAGAGGGATAGAATCAAGACCATGTGAACTGTTCATACACTTTATAATGTCTTGCTAAGGCCACCCTTGGAAATACTGCAAAATCAATCTGTATCTCTCCCCCCCCAACCCCGTTCCCCCTCCCACAGGGTGACTCAATCTTCCTGCCTCTGAAAGATCAATTTCCCATTAGCACCTATTTTCCCCCCTCCTCAAGCATCATCTCAGCCAAACCAGGGCTAAAGAAAAGGAGGGGGAAAGAAGAGAAGGGTTTGGATTAAAAGAAGCAGGACTCCCCGATTCAGGGGGGAGGAAGACCCCTCCCCATATCTGGCCTTCCTGAATGGAACCCTCCGTTTTAGCTGGAGCTCAGAAAGGGATGTGGCTAAGATTATATATCTATATCTATATATTCTAATATTCATACACATTTTCATTGTAAATCAGTTATAATCTTATACGGATTAGAAGGAAAAAGTTAAATTACTTGAAAAATATTTGGATTTGTGTTGATGTTTGTTTATATGTTTTAATGTATAAAATTCAATAAAAATTACTTTTTAAAAAAAGAAAGGGATGTGGCTAAGCTTTAAAACTTTTAAAAAGTTTCTGCTGTGCTAAGAGGTCAGTAAGGGGTGTGCATAAGTGCCCCAGCGTGCCTTCTGTCCCCTGTCCTAATGTTTCTCTCTTACTAGTATCATGTATATAAATATTATATCTTTGTATACTAACAATACCTACTTGACATAAGAACAGTTTTTTTCCGAACGCCATCACTCTGCTAAACAAATAATTCCCTCAACACTGTCAGACTTTCTACTAAATCTGCACTTCTATTCTACTAGTTTTTCTCATCATTCCTATCACCCATTTCCTCCCATGTTGACTGTATGACTGTAACTTGTTGCTTATATCCTAAGATTTTTATTAATATTGCTTCTTCATTGCTTATTTGACCCCTATGACAATCATTAAGTGTTGTACCACATGATTCTTGACAAATGTATATTTTATTTTATGTACGCTGAGAGCACATGCACCAAGACAAATTCCTTGTGTGTCCAATCACACTTGGCCAATAAAAAATTCTATTCTATTCTATTGACAAAACAAACATAAATAAAGGTAGATGCGTTCAGCAATGGCAACCTTTTCTATAGACCTCTGCTGCCCTCTAGAGGAATGGCCGTGCCAATGTTCTTCCAGCCTAGTTTCCTCAATGGCAACACCCGTCCAGATGTTGAGGGACTTCAACTCCCAGAATTCCTAGTCAGCCTCGCACGGAACTCTGGGAGACGTAGTTCCAAAACAGCCCTAGAAGGCAGCAAAGAAGGAAGGCCGCCTGAACATGGGTGTTTTTTTTCCTCATTTTCATCTTGTGCAAGTTGGCTAAGATTTTTATTTTTATTATTTTTAAATTCAAGGCAACAATGGAATATTTTGCAAGCATTTTCCCAGCTGGAGGCAAATGCTTCTCGGGAATTTTCTGTGTGATCACTTCTTGAGTTGGGCATTATTTGTGCTTTTTGGTTATCTTTTGGTAGGACTTATTTCTGTTCGAAACGACTCCCTCTAGGTTTTGCATTCATTGATGTCTTTCTTGAAAGCACCGTGGCTCCCTCCCTCCCCCCCTCCAATCCATCACCCTGCAAATAAATCATATGAAAATTAAAGGTCTTGCGGTTTTCAGGAAAGAAAATAAAGGCCATTAATCTACCCGACATGCCTCCGAGTATGAATCAGGGCCCCTTAAATCAATGCGGTTTAAATTAACATTTGCTATATTGGGCGAATCGGCCGCATTAATTAGGAACATTTTGATCAACTATAAAAAAAGATGTTGCCAATTAATCACGGGGTCCATGTATTAAAAGTGGCCCCCCCTTTAATGCATGATTTGGGGGCTGGGGTGTTAGAACAGGGTTGGATTGAATGGTTCTGTTTTGAGCCTGGGTGGCGCAGTGGTTAGAGGGCAGCACTGCAGGCTGTTTCTGCTGGTCACCGGCTGCCAGCAGTTTGGCAGATCGAATCTCAGAAGGCTCCAGGTTGACTCAGACTTCCATCCTTCCTTCCTTCCTTCTTTCCTACCTCTTGTCTTTCTTCTTTCTTTCCTCCCTCACTATTTCTTTCTTTCCTCCCTTCCTTCGTTTCTCTTTTCATTCTTTTCTCCCTCCCTCCCCTCACTCTTTCTTTCTTTCTTCCCTCCCTTTCCCTTCCTTCCTTTCTTTTTCCCTTCTTTCTTTCCTCCCTCCCTCACTATTTCTTCCTCTTTCTTTCTTTCCTTCCTTTTTCCCTTTTCTTTCTTTCCTCCCTCCCTCTTGTCTTCCTTCCTTCCTTACTTTTCTTTCTTTCTTTCCTTTCCTCCCTCCCTTTCCCTTCCTTCCTTTTTCCCTTCTTTCTTTCCTCCCTCCCTCACTATTTCTTTCTCTTTCTTTCTTTCTTTCTTTCCCTTCCTTTTTCCCTTTTTTCTTTCCTCCCTCCCTCGTTTTCCTTCCTTCCTTCCTTACTGACTTTTCTTTCTTTCTTTTCTTTCTTTCCTCCCTCCCTCCCTTTCCCTTCCTTTCTTTTTCCCTTTTCTTTCTTCCCTCCCTCCCTCATTATTTCTTTTTCTTTCTTTCTTTCTTTCCTTCCCTTCCTTCCCTTTTCCCTTTTCTTTCTTCCCTCCCTCCCTCTTGTCTTCCTTCCTTACTTCCTTTTCTTTCGTTGAGTTTTATGTCGCCCAACTAGGGACTCCGGGCAGCTAAAACTGGACCCTTCTTTGGAACTCAGTCTTGCAAGAAGGCCCCCCCGGCCGGGGCAGCCAGGCGGCCGAAAGCGTCCCGCTTGCCTTCCACCCAGCCACCGCTTCCATCGGGCCGCGCGCACGGAGCCCAGCAGGGGAGGCGCTCTGCACGAGCCCAGAGACTCCGGGCAAGCGCTCCGCCCAGCTCGACGCTCCGCCCGGGAGGAGGAGGGAGGCGCGCAGAAGCGGCGCAGGCCGGCGGAGGCGGAGAGAAGCGGCGCTTGGAAAGAAAGCAGGCGAGCAGCAAAGCAAGCAAGCGCGGGGCTCGGTCGCAGGAGCCGGGCTGCGAGGGGAGGTTGGGTTCCAGGTCCGGAGAACCGAACCCAGCCGAGCCAGGAGCTTTTGGAGAGGCGCAATTGCACCCGCGCGCCTCGTGCGCGCAAAGGCGGCCGGCTGGAGAGGCGGAGGCCGGGCGGGCGCTGCGCCTTCCCTCCTTCTCTTCCCGAGGGTCCTAACGCTTGACCACCCGCCCTCCCATCCCCTTGGACGGCGCGGCTTGGGTGGGCTTGCCTTCCCGGGCCTTTTGGAAGCGCCTCCGCCGCTTCCACCGGAGAGGGCAGCCCGGCGAGCTCCCCCTCCAGGCTTGGGCCGGGCCCGGGTTCCGGGGTGGCGCGGTCGTGTTTCAGGATTCGGGGTCGCGAGCCGAGCCGAGTCCGTTGGACAAGCCTTGCAGGAGACGCGGGGAACGGGAGGTTTAAGCGACAGTGAAAAAGTGATTTGACCTATTCGTTGGTTTTTGGCTTTGTTGGGAAGGGAGGGAGATGGAAATGAGAGGAAGGAAGGAGATGGAGAAGGAAGGAGATGGAGGAACAAACTTCCAGCAGACGTGGTAGATAAATCCACAGTAACTGAATTTAAACATGCCTGGGATAAACATAGATCCACCCCAAGATAAAATACAGGAAATAGTATAAGAGCAGATGAGATGGACCATGAGGTCTTTTTCAGCCATCAATCTTTATGTTTCTATGTTTCTAAGTTGGTTTATTATTATTATTATTATTATTATTATTATTATTATTATTATTATTAACTGATGGTTTCCTTTAGGGCGAGGACCGATCCGTGCTATGGCGACCCATCCCATCCCGCTCTCAAAGCAGACCAGGGAAGTTGTGTGTGGCATCCCGACGGAGGTGGTGTGCTCGGCGTTTGGACCCACAATCCTGGTGGTCGTGACCCAGTATGGGAAAATGGGGACTTTGGTCTCAGTGGAGCCTGAAACCGTCCCGGATGGGATCAGCAGAGCTTTGTGGACCACCAAAGTTCTCCTGGGCAAAGATGAGGTATTCTTCCTCCCATCCTTACCTTAGTTTCACCTCCAAGTACTTACTTTACTTCCTTTATTTTCTTGGGAGTCCACTAGCTCCCTGTGCACTCACAATGCAGAGGTACAGGGTATATTTATATTTATATATTTGTTTTTGTAGATTTTCACGGGTATATGTATGTGGATTGTTCCGAGTTTGGGTTTTTCTCCATGTAATATTTTATAAACATAGAAACATGGAAGATTGACAGCAGAAAAAGACCTCCTGGTCCATCTAGTCTGCCCTTATACTATTTCCTGTATTTTATCTTAGGATGGTCTGACGTTGAGGACTAGCTGTACTGGTAGACCTTTTTTCTCCTCGATCTTCTTTTGAGAAGGCCAAGAAGAGGTGACACAAGTCACAATCATCATCATCATCAACAACATCTTTTAAAGATCAATAATCCAGGGGTAGAAACATAGAAGATTGACGGCAGAGAAAGACTTCCTGGTCCATCTCGTCTGCCCTTATACTATTTCCTGTATTTTATCTTAGGACGGATCTATGTTTATCCCAGGCATGTTTAAATTCAGTTACTGTGGATTGACCAACCACGTCTGCTGGAAGTTTGTTCCAAGCATCTACTCCTCTTTCAGTCAAATAATATTTTCTCATGTTGCTTCTGATCTTTCCCCCAACTGACCTCAGATTGTGTGCCCTTTTATTCTTGGGTTCACTTTCCTATTGAAAACACTTCCCTCCTGAACCTTATTTAACCGTTTAACATATTTAAGTGTTACGATCATGTCGCTATTTTGACTGTCTTTGCAATGTTTCAACGAAATCACATTCACCATCATCAGGCTGAAGTTATTGGCTTTGTGCTGCTTTGAATATAAATATGAATATTCAAAGCAGCACAAAGCCAATAATTTCAACGTCACAAAGACACTCAAAATATTGCACAGGGTAAAACCTGAACTCAGAACAATCTACATACATATACCTGTGAAAATCTACGAAAACGAGACAGCCGTGTGCAGCAGCTGCCAAAAAAGCCAACACAGTTCTAGGCTGCATCAACAGAGGGAGAGAATCAAGATCACGTGAAGGGTTAATACCACTTTATAAGGCCACACGTGGAATACGGCAGTTTTGGTCGCCACGATGCAAAAAGGATGTGGAGACTCTAGAAAGAGTGCAGAGAAGAGCCACAAAGATGATTAGGGGACTGGAGGCTAAAACATATGAAGAACGGTTGCAGGAACTGGGTAGATGTCTAGTTTAATGAAAAGAAGGACCAGGGGAGACAGGATAGCAGCCTTCCAATATCTCAGGGGTTGCCACAAAGAAGGAGTCCACCTATTCTCCAAAGCACCTGAGGGTAGAACAAGAAGCAATGGATGGAAACTGAACAAAGAGATAAGCAATTTAGAACTAAGGAGACATTTCCTGACAGTTAGAACAATTAATCAGTGGAACAGCTTGCCACCAGAAGTTGTGAGTGCTCCAACACTGGAAGTTTTAAGCAGATGTTGGATAACCATTTATCTGAAGGGGTGTAGGGTTTCCTGCCTAAGCAGCGGGTTGGACTAGAGGACCTCCAAGGCCCCTTCCAACTTTGTTGTTATTATTATTATTAGCTTTCTTGATGGCTTATCCAGATGGCCACCACACTGGAGGAGGAGGTGGAGAAAGTGAAGTTGGGGAGAAATGTTCTCTAACCTCTTGGCTTCCTTTCAGCCTCTCGTCCACATCTCCGCCAAGCATCTGGTCACCTCGGTGTCTCAGGAAGCTGGCAACAAGACCGTTCTACTGGCCATGGCTCTGAAGGACAAAAGCATGGAAGGCATCCGAACGTTGAAGGAACTCATCCACCAGTGCCGAGTGTGGTGATGAAGGTCCAGAAGAATTATTTGGATGCCCAAGAGATGTGACTGCGTTTAATTTTGGTTTGGATGCAACCTTGATTTAGTACCTTGGTTTGGATGCAAACTTGGTTGTGTACATTGCTTTGGATGCAAAATTGGTTGTGTACGTTGGTTTGGTTGCAAACTTGGTTGCGTACATTGGTTTGGATGCAAACTTGATTGTGTACATTGCTTTGGTTGCAAACTTGGTTGTGTACATTGGTTTGGATGCAAACTTCTTGTGTACATTGGTTTGGATGCAAACTTGATTGCGTACATTGGTTTGGATGCAAACTTGGTTGCGTACATTGCTTTGGATGCAAACTTGATTGTGTACATTGCTTTGGATGCAAACTTGATTGTGTACATTGCTTTGGATGCAAACTTGATTGTGTACATTGGTTTGGTTGCAAACTTGGTTGCGTACATTGCTTTGGATGTAAACTTGATTGTGTACATTGCTTTGGATGCAAACTTGATTGTGTACATTGGTTTGGATGCAAACTTGATTGTGTACATTGGTTTGGTTGCAAACTTGGTTGTGTACATTGTGTACATTGGTTACCTTCAGACTTGTGGTCTTAAAATAAGTTCTCAAAGGTTAGAGAGAATACCATTTATTCAAGCTAACCTTGTGCTGATGTGATTTACAAATTCGGCCCTTATTTGCTGACAGATTATGACTCCTTTCAATTGTACATACATGCTTCACTAAAGATTACACTTATAAGTGTGCAACATGATTCTGAAAACACAAATGTAAGTGGAAAGCCATGTTAGCAGCAATCTTAAAGTTGCAAAGGTTGGATCCCCTTGGTGTACATGCTGGTTTTTTCTTCTTCTTATTTTGAACCTTGATAATGAGCATTTGTGGGTAAGCTGACACAACAGGTCTTAATTCATTTACATAAACATCCACAAATACCACAACCTGCTGATGTTTGGTGCTGCGCCTACCTAGAAATTAGCCCCAACTAATTTTTACAGCAGGTTTTCCTAGTTAATTGGAATTTTTCTGTGGAAACCCATGGAGTGAAGGCAGGTTTTTCCCAGCTGCAATGTTTCACACACACATATACAAACTTCATTTCCCCCTCTTGCATTTCAGTTTTATAGCACATCGGAAGTAGCTCATATCACAAATTGTATCCGACTATCCTCCTATGGAGGGTTTCCTCTCCATCCTTTCTCAATCCAAAAGCAACCAGAATCAACTCAGAATAACTTTGCTGCCCTCTTCTGAAGCTACAGTTATTTTGTTGGAGTAACACAATAAAGGAATTGCAATATGTTTACGGTGATGTCTGTCTGTCTAATTGGTTCCTTAAAACAGAGGTCTTCAGACATGGCAACTTTTTGAAGGCATAGGTTTTTTTCCTCCAACATAAAATAAAACAATATAGAATTACAAACACTAAAACAATTAAGGGAGGAAGGAAGGAAGGAAAGGGAAAAGGAGGTAGGGAGCAAGGGAGGGAGGGAAGGAGGGAGGGGGGGAGGGAAGGAAGGAAGGGGGAAGGGAGGGTGGAAGGAAGGAATGGAGGCAGTGAGGAAGGAAGGGGGAAGGGAAAGGAGAAGGAGTGAGGGTGGAAAGAAAGGAGGAAGGGAGGGGGTCGCGGCATTAGGTTGAGAACCACTCTACCACCTCCCTACTTGAGCAGGGGGTTGGACTACTAGAAGACCTCCAGGGTCCCCTCCTAACCCTTGTTAGTCTGAACACAACCCAGCTTGCAAAATAAATGGGTTGGGGGTTCCCGCCAGGGGGAAGTCCCCGGAGCTTAAGGCCGCGCCCCGGAGCGCAGAGTCGGGAGGCGCGCGGCGCAAATCCTCTCCGCCAGGGGAAAAACCGCCTGGCACGAGTCCCGGAGCGGCAAGGGAAGCCTGGCCGCCTCCCCGCCCGACCCAGCCGGGCCGGGAGAGGGAAGAGGAGGAGCCTCCGGGGAAGGTGCTGGCCGGCAGCCGGCCGGGAAAGCAAAGAGCGGCCGGGCGGAGCGCCAGGTGGGACGGCCGGCCGCTTCCTGGGCCGGAGATCGGGCAGGTAGCGCAGGTAAGGCAAAGGGAGAGGCAGGAAGGGAGAAGTCCGCGTTGCGAAGCTCTCCGGACCGAGGAAAAGCGCAGGAACTGGCGCAAACTTCCCGGCTCTCCTCCCAAGCGCCAATTCTTTCTAGGCGCAAAATCTTTCCAAGCGCAAAATTCGTCCCCAGGGGAAGAAGAGGACTCGGCGGCCGTAACCTTCGCACCCCTCGCCTTCTGGCTTCGGGATGCCGGGCAAGTGAGTTCCAGGCTGGGCTTGGCACCGGGGCGAACTCTGGCCGTCCGGGGTCGGGTGGAAAGCGCGAACCCCGGGAAACGGGGCGAGGCTGGAGGCGGGTTGGGTCGGAGCCTTCAATCGGATAGTTTATTGGTCTGAGAGCAAAGGCTTAGTAAGTTGCTAAGTAAATTCGCCCACCCAGAAAAAAAATTCTGCTTTTCAGAACCACGAAGGTAAACAGAGCTCCGGTACCGAGATAAAGCTGGTCTGTGGTCCCGATTTTGCAAGGGTCGGAAGTTTTAATGGACCTTTTTATTTTTAGTTTCTCTGATTTACTACAAGAGGGTGGGCGTTTGAAAAAGTACTGCATGCTGTTTAAGGGAAGGAAGGAGGGAAGGAGGGAGAAGATGGAAGATAGATACAGGAGAAAGAAAGAAAGAAAGAAAGATAGATAGATAGATAGATGATAGATAGATAGATAGATAGATAGATAGATAGATAGATAGATAGATAGATAGATAGGCAGGTAGATAGGCAGGTAGATAGGCAGGTAGATAGGCAGGTAGATAGACGGATAGACGGATAGACGGATAGACAGTTAGACAGATAGACAGATAGACAGATAGATAGATAGATAGATAGATAGATAGATAGATAGATAGACAGACAGACAGACAGACAGACACATAGATAGATGAAAGAGATAATTGATATGATAGATTAGATAGATAGATAGATAGATAGATAGATAGATAGATAGATAGATAGATAGATAGATAGATAGATAGATACTGTACCATATAGACATGTATAAGAATGTGGCATTAAGGACCTTGGCCGTGTTTTTACAATTAAAGACTGGCATACAGAATCAACCTAGCAGTAGATCAGACTGAAAGATAAAATAATCCCACTGTCTGCCTCCACACAATAGACTTGAGTAAAGTAAATTCCTCCGAGATTGACAAGGTCTGCCCCAAACAACTCCTGAGGATTATGGCATTAAGACTGAATCCCAATACTCTGAATGCAGAGTGCTGGTTCTGTGCCACCCCCTGGACACAAGTATTTACATTAAGTGATGTCTGTCCACCTCTGCATTCCTGTCGATTTAATTTAATTCTGATTCGGTCAAATGAAAAAAAAAATGCTTTGAAGTTCTGCAGAAGGCTATGGAAAATTCAGTCAAAGAGAAAATCTCAAGTACCTTCGCCTGCCTTTGGAATGGAATGGAATAGAATAGAATAGAACTCTTTATTGGCCAAGTGTGATTGGACACACAAGGAATTTGTCTTTGGAGCAGATGCTCTCAATGGACATAAAAGAAAAAGAGACATTTGTCTAGAATAGAATAGAATAGAATAGAATAGAATAGAATAGAATTCTTTATTGGCCAAGTGTGATTGGACACACAAGGAATTTGTCTTTGGTGCAGATGCTCTCAATGGACATAAAAGAAAAAGAGACATTTGTCTAGAATAGAATAGAATAGAATAGAATAGAATAGAATTCTTTATTGGCCAAGTGTGATTGGACACACAAGGAATTTGTCTTTGGAGCAGATGCTCTCAATGGACATAAAAGAAAAAGAGACATTTGTCTAGAATAGAATAGAATAGAATAGAATAGAATTCTTTATTGGCCAAGTGTGATTGGACACACAGGGAATTTGTCTTTGGTGCAGATGCTCTCAGTGTACATAAAAGAAAAAGAGACATTTGTCAAGAATCATGAGGTCCAGCACTTAATGATTGTCATAGGGGTCAAATAAGCAATGAAGAAACAATCAATATGAATAAAAATCATAAGGATACAAGCAACAAGTTACAGTCACACAATCATAAGTGGAAGGAGATGGGTGGTAGGAATGATGAGAAAAAACTAGTAGTAAAAGTAGTGAAGACTTAGTAAATAGTTTGACAGTGTTGAGGGAATTATTTGTTTAGCAGAGTGATGGCATTTGGGAAAGAACTGTTCTTGTGTCTAGTTGTGTTGGTGTGCAGGGCTCTGTAGCGACGTTTTGAGGGTAGGAGTTGAAATAGTTTATGTCCAGGATGCGAGAGGTCAGTCAATATTTTCACCGGCCTCTTTTTGACTCGTCCAGTATACGCAATGGAAGGTGGGTTGGCAGACATTGTTTTTCTGCAGTTCTGATTCTCCTCTGAAGTCTTTACCAGAGGGTAAACCCAATGGGAGATGATAGTGGTTACTTCTGTGTAAAGACAAAACTAGAACTCACTCTCTCCTGGTAATTGGTCTAAGTATCTAGCCGGCTTCATTGACTAAGACAAAATTAGAATTTGCTGTCTCCTGGTGATTGGTCTAAGGCAGTGTTTCCCAACCTTGAAGATATCTGGACTTCAACTCCCAGAAGTCCCCAGCCAGCATTCGCTGGCTGGGGAATTCTGGGAGTTGAAGTCCAAATATCTACAAGTTGCCAAGGTTGAGAAACACTGGTCTGAGGTTATCCAGCTGGCTTCATTGCCTGTGGCAGGAAATGGAACTCACTCTCTCCTGGTATCTAGGATGGGAAGTAAAGATTCCTAGCAACAGTCCCTGCAAATTATATTGTGCAGCTGTTGATCCAAGAAAAGCACAGGACCCACTTCAGCCGAAACATCTTTCAGCTGTAGCGAGGGGAGCGTTCGCCCAGGTTCGCCTGGTGCACCAGCTGTGGCCCTATCTGGACCGGGAGTCACTGCTCACAGTCACTCATGCCCTCATCACCTCGAAACTCGACTACTGCAATGCTCTCTACATGGGGCTACCTTTGAAGAGTGTTTGGAAACTTCAGACCGTGCAGAATGCAGCTGCGAGAGCTATCATGGGTTTTCCTAAATATGCCCATGTTACTCCAACACTCCGCAGTCTGCATTGGTTGCCGATCAGTTTCCGGTCACAATTCAAAGTGTTGGTTATGACCTATAAAGCCCTTCATGGCACCGGACCAGATTATCTCCGGGACCGCCTTCTGCCGCACGAATCCCAGCGACCAGAAGTGGGCCTTCTCCGGGTCCCGTCAACTAAACAATGTCGTTTGGCGGGGCCTAGGGGAAGAGCCTTCTCTGTGGTGGCCCTGGCCCTCTGGAACCAACTCCCCCGGGAGATTAGAATTGCCCCCACCCTCCTCGCCTTTTGTAAACTCCTTAAAACCCACCTCTGCCATCAGGCATGGGGGAACTGAGATATTCTTCCCCCTAGGCCTTTACAATTTACACATGGTATGTTTGTATGTATGTTTGGTTTTACAATAAGGGTTTCTTAGTTGTTTTAGTATTGGATTGTTACATGCTGTTTTTATCACTGTTGTTAGCCGCCCCGAGTCTACGGAGAGGGGCGGCATACAAATCCAATAAATAAATAAATAATAATAGAAGGCAAGGAGGGTTTTTATGCCAGCCTACAGGAACCTGGGTTAAGGGCTCGAAAAGGCCCAGCTCCTGTGCCTGCCCCACATCAAACTCTGGAAAAGTCGCTTTGCTGCTGATTAAGCAAGGCGGTGCTAAAAGGCCCGTCCCACTCCAGGCTAAAGCAAGTTGGGCTGGCTTGTTTGCCCAGGAAGCGACAAAGCCCAGCCCCATCGCTCAGAATAAACAGAGGCCCCAGGGTGGAGCTCAGCCCCACCTGCTTTGCTCACGGTGCAAGAATCCGGCTGATAGTAGGTGAGAAGAGGCTGCCGAGTTCTGAGCGGGCACCTCTGGTGTCTGGGCCACGCGACAGGTTTGCTGGGCTCATGAAAGCCGAGGTGAGCGATGCGCGCTTCTCTGAAATTCTTCCCCGTCTCCCCACGGTTACCTCGGCGGCGAGAATTAACATCCTAAATACAGGAAGTCCTTGAGTTATAGCCATCACTGAGACCGTGGGTAAATAAGACGGTTGAGAATGAAGGAGCGGGTGCCCGGTTGTGGTTAAGATACAATTAGTTTGGGGGGAAAGATCAGAAGCAACGCGAGAAAATATTATGGGACTGAAAGAGTAGTAGATGCTTGGAACAAACTTCCAGCAGACTAGGTTGGTCAATCCACAGGAACTGAATTTAAACATATATTGATAAAATTATAAAATTGAACGGGTCCAAAGACGGGCTGCAAGAATGGTGGAAGGTCTTAAGCATAAAAGTATCAGGAAAGACTTCATGAACTCAACCTGTATAGTCTGGAGGACAGAAGGGAAAGGGGGGACATGATCGAAGCATTTAAATAGGTTAAAGGGTTAAATAAGGTTCAGGAGGGAAGTGTTTTTAATAGGAAAGTGAACACAAGAACAAGGGGACACAATCTGAAGTTAGTTGGGGGAAAGATCAGAAGCAACATGAGAAAATATTATTGGACTGAAAGAGTAGTAGGTGCTTGGAACAAACTTCCAGCAGACGTGGTGGGTAAATCCACAGGAACTGGATTTAAATATACTTGAGATAAACATAGATCCATCCTACGGGAAATAGTAGAAGGGCAGACTAGATGGACCATGAGGTCTTTTTCTGCCGTCAATCTTCTATGTTTCTATGACAATGTGACAGGGAAGTTTGTAAGAGGCTCTTTTGAGCTCATCTGGAGCTTGCTGGACCATTTTTGGTTCTTCCAAAGGTACCGCCTGAAATACATTGGCATGGCAACCATTTAAATAGGAGCCAGCCGTGTGCAGCAGCTGCCAAAAAAGCCAACCGAGTTCTAGGCTGCATCAACAGAGGGAGAGAATCAAGATCACGCGAAGGGTTAATGCCACTTTATAAGGCCTTGGTAAGGCCACACCTGGAATCCTGCATTCAGTTTTGGTCGCCAGGATGCAAAAGGGATGTTGAGAGTGTAGAAAAAGTGCAGAGAACAGCCACAAAGAGGATTAGGGGACTGGGGGCTAAAACATACAAAGAACGGTTGCAGGAACTGGGCATGGCTGATTTAATGAAAAGAAGGACCAGGGGAGACATGATAGCAGTCTTCCAATATCTCAGGACTCAACCTATTCTCCAAAGCACCTGAGGGTAGAACAGGAAGCAATGGATGGAAACTAAACAAGGAGAGAAGCAACTTAGAACTAAGGAGAAATTTCCTGACAGAACGGTTGATCCATGGAACAGAGGTTGCCTCCAGAAGTTGTGAATGGCCCAACATTGGAAGTTTCTAAGCAGATGTTGAATAACCAATGGTCTGAAGTAGTGTAGGGTTTCCTGCCTAAGCAGCGGGTTGGACTAGAAGACCTCCAAGGTCCCTTCCAACTCTGTTGTTGTTATTATTATACAGATGACATGTTAAAAAATTGCTCTTGTTTTCCCCAGGCAAATTGGATAAGTTCTCTTTATCCAGTTGGTCTGGGATTCCTTAGAACCACCTGCCCGACCTAAAACTAGTTTCAGGGGAACAGATAACAATCCTTTTTAATAGCAGAAAAGGCAGGGACTCCTCTGGGGCTTTCAAAATTACACCGTTCAAAAAAATGAAGGGAACACTTAAACAACACAATATAACTCCAAGTCAGTCAAACTTCGGTGAAATCAAACTGTCCACTTAGGAAGCAACATTGGTTGACCATCAATTTCACCTGCTGTTGTGCACATTCAACTTTGTACAGAAGAAAGTATTCAATGAGAATATTTCATTCATTCAGATCCAGGATGTGATATTTGAGTGTTCCCTTTATTATTATTTTTTTTGAGCAGTGTAGTTTATATGTATATATTTTTCGATTAGACGCTTATTTATTTATTTATTTATTTATTTATTTATTTATTTATTTATTTATTTATTAATCAGATTTGTACGCTGCCCCTCTCCGCAGACTCGGGGCGGCTAACAGCAATAATAATACAATATAAACAAATCTAATATTTAAATTAATTTTAAAAACCCCAATTTAAAGAACCAATCATACATACAAGCATACCATGCATAAATTTTATAAGCCTAGGGGGAGGGAAAGTCTCAATTCCCCCATGCCTGATGACAGAGGTGGGTTTTCAGGAGCTTACGAAAGGCAAGGAGGGTGTGGGCAACTCTGATATCTGGGAGGAGTTGGTTCCAAAGGGTCGGGGCCGCCACAGAGAAGGCTCTTCCCCTGGGTCCCGCCAAACGACACTGTTTAGTTGACAGGACCCGGAGAAGGCCCACTCTGTGGGACCTAACCGGTCGCTGGGATTCGTGCGGCAGAAGGCGGTCCCGGAGATATTCTGGTCCGGTGCCATGAAGGGCTTTATAGGTCATAACCAACACTTTGAATTGTGACCGGAACTGATCGGCAACCAATGCTTCTGACATTCTCTGTCCACTTCTTCTACCGTGGGTTATTTATTCTTTTTAAAGTGGTTTTTGGGTTTTTCCCAGCTGGTAGGACTGCTCTGTATTCTTTGAAAGCAAACAAGAAAGGAGGGAATGCTGCTATCTCGGCCTCTTGCGACGTCTCTTCCCTTCACGGGCTTGGTTAATGTTTGATGTTGCGATAGGAGCAGCCAAGTGTACCTTGCTCCAAAGCTCCCTTCCTTGGCCAGCCCTCCGATGGCCAAAGAGCCAAGTGGTTGACTGAACAGAACACCTGAAGCTGGGGAGGACTCTGGTGGTCAGCTGAGGGCTGGAATAATCTGTGTAACCTCATTGCATCGTCCAATGTTGTGGTGACCGGGCTTGAGCTCAAAGCTTCTGGTCGAGGAACTGCTCAACCAACCAATCAACCACTCACTCACCCAACCATCAGCTGGATTTGCTCCTCATATTTATTTATTTATTTTATTTATTCATTCATTTGTCCAATACACAAATACATAGGAAGAAAAAAAAGACATGTGGTAATATATATAAGGGTAAAAGTGAACTTAGAGGAGAGGATATATGAAAGAAAGAAAATATATATGATAAGTGAGAGGAAGGAAAGACAATTGGACAGGGGACAAAAGGCACACCAGTGCACTTATGGACGCCCCTTACTGGCCTCTTAGGAACCTGGAGAGGTCAATCGTGGAGAGTCTAAGGGAGAAATGTTGGGGGTTCGGGGTTGACGCAATTGAGTCCGGTAATGAGTTCCACGCTTCGATAACTCGATTGTTGAAATAATATTTTTTACAGTCAAGTTTGGAGTGGTTCGTATTAAGTTTGAATCTGTTGCGTGCTCTTGTGTTGTTGCGGTTGAAGCTGAAGTAGTCATTGACCGGTAGGACGTTGCAGCACATGATCTTGTGGGCAATACTCAAATCGTGTTTTAGGCGCCGTAGTTCTAGGCTATCTAGGTCCAGGATTGTTAGTCTATTTTCGTAGGATATTCTGTTTCGAGTGGAGGAGCGAAGGGCTCTTCTGGTGAAATATCTTTGGACATTTTCAAGGGTGTTGATGTCTGAGATGTGGTGTGGGTTCCAGATAGATGAGCAGTAGTCTAGGATGGTTCTGGCAAAAGTTTTGTAGGCTCTTGTGAGTAGTGTGAGATTGCCTGAGCAGAAGCTGCGAAGGATCAGGTTAACAACTCTAGAAGCTTTTTTGGCGATCCCTCCACCCTCTGGTTCTCTTTCCCTCCTCCGAGGAGTAGGGAGAGGTTTATTTTTAGGCTCCCGTGTGTATTTGTAAGCGTAAGACTACTCGCATCGTCTACCACACGGGGAGTGAGTAAGCATGTTATCTCGCCCTGGAAAGTCTTAACCCTTGCAATTGGAAAGGGCATAAATAAATCTGGTGGATTCATAACGAGGATTTGTGTGTCTGGAAAGCTCACTCGGGCAATTTCTCCTTCGGTTTGGAAAGAATTCCAGAAGCCTGGATCCATCGAATAGGTAACGGAACAACTAAAAACTTGGGTTAATTGGCAAAGCAAAAAAAAAAAAAGGATAAGGTTGTAAGAAAGGGAGGTGATGGAAATTTCAACTGGGCCCCAAAAAGGTCTTTCTCTTTTTTAAAGACAAGTGATTGCTCTCATCGGTTGAGATGGTTTACGTTTTCCAGACTCATAATGTCGCTTACATTAAAGCCAAATTAAATGCTGGGAATTAAATAAATCAATGAAAAATATATGGAAAGAATAAAAAGGATGGTTAGCAGAGTTAGCAAAGGGAACTGTTTTAACAGAAGAAAATCTGTCTACTTTTGTTTCTGCCTGGAAATCGCTTGGAAATTTGTGCTCGAGACATTAAAAAAATCTTGAAGGAAGGATTAATATGTTGGTGTAAAAATACTAAGTTAAAAGTTAAAGGTGTAATTTTATTTTTATACTTTGCTGCACTGAAAAATAAGTTGGAAGTCAATGCTTTTTTCTTTCCCCCTTTATCCTATACTTCTTTCTTTCTTTCTTCTTTCTTTCCCTTCCTTCCTTCTTTCTCTTTCCTTCCTTCTCTCTCTCTTTCTTTCTCTTTCCTTCCTTCTTTCTTTCCCTTCCTTCTTTCTTTCTTTCTCTTTCCTTCCTTCTTTCTTTCTTTCTTTCTCTTTCTTTCTCTTTCCTTCCTTCTTTCTTTCCCTTCTTTCTTTCTTTCTCTTTCTTTCTCTTTCCTTCTTTCTTTCTTTCTCTCTCTTTCTTTCTCCTTCTTTCTTTCTTTCTATTTCCTTCCTTCTTTCTTTCTCTTTCCTTCCTTCTTTCTTTCTATTTCCTTCCTTCTTTCTTTCTCTTTCCTTCCTTCTTTCTTTCTCTTTCTTTCTTTCTCTTTCCTTCCTTCTTTCTCTTTTTTCTTTCTATCTTTCTTTCTTTTTCTTTCTTTCTCTTCTTCTTTCTTTTTTTCTTTCTCTTTATTTGTTGATTATGATAATAAGGAAGAAACTAAAAAGAAATTTGAGCAATTGTGATCTCACCGGTTAAATAAATAGCCCCTTACTCAGTCAAGGGCTGGTCCATCTTTATAGTATACATTCAAACAGAAGCTGGACTGGGATGTTTTAATTGTTTCCTGCCTTGAGTTGAATAAATGAGGCTCCTTTTGTCTTAAATTCTAGGGTGAATAAATGAATCTTAACCAAAGCATTTCTTAATTAGAGATATGCTGTAATTGGCTCCTGAAAGCTTGATCTGTTCATTGCTCTTACGCTTTAGGGAAACGGGCAACTTTTTAATTAACGAAGATGCCTTTGCCTCTTTATTAAAAATGTAATTATTTTTAATAGAAGCCCTTAAAATGGGGCAGGTGACTTAAAATAGTAGTAGTACAGGTGCGTCTTTTCAAAAAAAGTTTGTTTTTTTGCCATCCTTGCAATGATGGGTTCCACTTCCCTTTGATACCAGTTCAGGAATGGGAGCGCATATGCGATGCTGCTTCTGCGCATGTACAGAATGTCCATGGTGACATCTGGGTGGGTGGGTGGAGCTTCCTGCTACCACTACCAGTTCATTTGAACTGGGCCAAACTGGTAGAAACCCACCACTGCATCTTTGCAATGAGAAGACCTGTATTCAGTTCTGGAGACCTCACGTACAAAAAGAGATTGACAAAATTGAACGGGTCCAAAGACGGGCTACAAGAATGGTGGAAGGTCTTAAGCATAGAACGTATCAGGAAAGACTTCATGAACTCCATCTGTCTAGTCTGGAGGACAGAAGGGAAAGGGGGGACAGGTTCAGGAGGGAAGTGTTTTCATAGGAAAGTGAACACAAGAACAAGGGGGCACCATGTGAGGTTAGTTGGGGGAAAGATCAGAAACCATGTAAGAAAATGTGATTTGACTGAAAGAGTCGTAGATGCTTGTAACAAACTTCCAGCAGACGTGATTGTTAAATCCACAGTAACTGAATTTAAACATGCCTGGGATAAACATAGATCCATCCTCGGATAAAATACTGGAAATAGTATAAGGGCAGACTAGATGGACCAGGAGGTCTTTTTCTGCTGTCAATCTTCCATGTTTCTATATTTCTAAGATGAAAATTAGGTGGAGGTTAAGTCGTATTTTTTACAGTCAAGTTTGGAGAGGTTAATATTGAGCTTGAATCTGTTGTGTGCTCTTGTGATTTATTCAGATTTACAGAACTATAGAGGGGCTGATGGCTAAATTGGACAGCTAAGATAGGGGCAGAATTGACAATAGCTCAACTACGCAAAGATTAATTAAATGGAGCAGCTGGTCTACATCCTTAGTTGCCAGTCTATCATAAAGTTATTTTTGTAATCAATGCCTTTCTTGTAAGGAAAAAAAAAAGTTGTGTGTGTGTATATGTATGTCTTAATGCCTAGAATAGAAGGTGGGAGAAATGTAAGGCATGGATAAGCTAAAAGAGGGAAATGTGAAAACCCAGACGGCTCCACGAACACGTTCCCTAAAAATACAAGTACTGTATATTATTAGTTTGATGCTAGGAAAGAGACGACCAGAATAGATGTATAAACTCCACCCTTGTTTAGAATAGAATAGAATTTTTATTGGCCAAGTGTGATTGGACACACAAGGAATTTGTCTTGGTGCATATGCTCTCAGCGTACATAAAATAAAATATACATTTGTCTAGAATAGAATAGAATAGAATAGAATAGAACAGAATAGAATTCTTTATTGGCCAAGTGTGATTGGACACAAAAGGAATTTGTCTTGGTGCAGATGCTCTCAGCGTACATAAAAGAAAAAATACATTTGTCTAGAATAGAATAGAATAGAATAGAATAGAATTTTTATTGGCCAAGTGTGACTGGACACACAAGGAATTTGTCTTGGTGCAGATGCTCTCAGCGTACATAAAAGAAAATATACATTTGTCTAGAATAGAATAGAATAGAATAGAATAGAATAGAATAGAATAGAATAGAATTTTTATTGGCCAAGTGTGATTGGACACACAAGGAATTTGTCTTGGTGCAGATGCTCTCAGCGTACATAAAAGAAAATATACATTTGTCTAGAATAGAATAGAATAGAATAGAATAGAATTTTTATTGGCCAAGTGTGATTGGACACACAAGGAATTTGTCTTAGTGCATATGCTCTCAACGTACATAAAATAAAATATACATTTGTCAAGAATCATGTGATACAACACTTAATGATTGTCATAGGGGTCAAATAAGCAATGAAGAAGCAATATTAATAAAAATCTTAGGATATACGCAACAAGTTACAGTCATACAGTCAACATGGGAGGAAATGGGTGATAGGAATGATGAGAAAAACTAGTAGAATAGAAGTGCAGATTTAGTAGAAAGTCTGACAGAGTTGAGGGAATTAGCAGTGTAAAATCCAATTTTTTTAAACTACCGGGTTCTATGGGCGTGGCAGGCGAAGGTTATTGGTTATACAAGGTTATACGAAGTGTTGGTTATGACCCATAAAGCTCTACATGGCATCGGACCAGATTAATTGTGGGACTGCCTCCCACCACATGAATCCCAGCGATCGGTTAGGTCCCACAGAGTCGGCCTTCTCCAGGCCCCGTCAACTAGACAATGTTGCTTGGCGTGGCCTAGGAGTAGAGCCTTCTCTGTGGTGGCCCCGGCCCTCTGAAATCAGCTCCCCCCCCCGGAGATCTCACCCCTGGCCAATGAATAATCATTTGATTTCTGTATGAATGGCTGTGGTTGATTTCTAATTTAATTAGGGATTTTAGATTACATTGTAATTTTAATGTAATTGGATTGATTTTATTGTAATTTACTGGGGGGGGGGTTAATATGTTGTAAGACACCCCGAATCTTTGGAGAGGGGCAGCATTGAAATCCAATAAATAAATAAATATTGCAAAATCCCCATTCCCACCCTATTCTGGGTCCAGCCAGAGGTGGTATTTGCCGGTTCTCCGAACTACTCAAAACTTCTGCTACCGGTTCTCCAGAAGCTTTTCAGAACCAACTCCCCCCGGAGATTAGAATTGCCCCCACCCTCCTTCCTTTCGAAAGTTGCTTAA
This sequence comes from Erythrolamprus reginae, assembly GCF_031021105.1. NCBI lineage: Eukaryota > Metazoa > Chordata > Lepidosauria > Squamata > Dipsadidae > Erythrolamprus > Erythrolamprus reginae. The sequence continues at coordinate 55,687,229 of NC_091958.1, forward strand.
AACCCACCTCTGCCACCAGGCATGGGGGAACTGAGATACACTTCCCCCTAGGCCTTTACAATTTTATGCATGGTATGTCTGTATATAGGATTGGGTTTTATATAATGGGCTTTTAACTGTTTTTAGTATTGGATTTTGTTATATACTGTTTTATTGTTGTTGTTAGCCGCCCCGAGTCTGCGGAGAGGGGCGGCATACAAATCCAATAAATAAATAAAATAAATAAATAAACCTGCTGGATTTGACCCTGTCCATTTAGTCCTGGAAGCTTGGACAATTTATTATTTTGCTTTGCTTGGAATTTGCAAACAAAAGGCTTCCGGCATCATCAAAGAAGAGAAACGAGAGGTGCAAATTGAAAAGACCCTTGTGCCTCTAATAGCCACTGGATTGTCCCTGGGGGTTCTCTCCAATAGAAAAAAAAAAAAGAAATTGTACTTTCTATTCTGTTGAAACTCAGAGGAAGAGGAGGTTTCACAGCCCCCCTTCTAACTCCAACAGTTGGGAAATCTAACAGCAATTGCTAAACTTTTGAGCAACACGTGACTTTCTAATTTAGATACACAGGGTGTAGGGTTAATGTAACGGTCAAGGCTCTGCAACATTTGGAGCCTTTGCAGGACTGAAATCCAGCAGGTTCTGAAGAACCAGTAGTGGAAATACCACTTCCCGCTGCCCCAGAGTGTGGAGGGAAGGGAGATTTTGCAATACTTAAGAACATAAGCCATGTTGAATCGGGCCAAAGCCCATCGACTCCAGCATTCTGTGGCCCACAGTGTTGTTGTGTTGCTTAGAAACATAGAAACATAGAAGTCTGACGGCAGAAAAAGACCTCGTGGTCCATCTAGTCTGCCCTTATACTATTTCCTGCATTTTATCTTACAATGGATATATGTTTATCCCAGGCATGTTTAAATTCAGTTACTGTGGATTTATCTACCACGTCTACTGGAAGTTTGTTCCAAGGATCTACTACTCTTTCAGTAAAATGATATTTTCTCATGTTGCTTTTGATCTTTCCCCCAACTAACTTCAGATTGTGTCCCCTTGTTCTTGTGTTCACTTTCCTATTAAAAACACTTCCCTCCTGGACCTTATTTAACCCTTTGACATATTTAAATGTTTCGATCATGTCCCCCCTTTCCCTTCTGTCCTCCAGACTATACAGGTTGAGTTCATGAAGTCTTTCCTGATACGTTTTATGCTTAAGACCTTCCACCATTCTTGTAGCCCGTCTTTGGACCCCTTCAATTTTGTCAATATCTTTCTGGAGGTGAGGTCTCCAGAAGTGAACACAATATTCCAAATGTGGTCTCACCAGCATTCTATATAGCGGGATCATAATCTCCCTCTTCCTGCTTGTTATACTTCTAGCTATGCAGCCAAGCATCCTACTTGCTTTCCCTACCGCCTGACTGCACTGTTCACCCATTTTGAGACTGTCAGAAATCACGACCCTTAAATCCTTTTCTTCTGAAGTATTTGCTAACACAGAACTGCCAATACAATTGCTTAAGTGTTCCCTTTATTTTTATTTTTGAGCAGTATATTATAGCCCTTGTATGAATAAAATTATTCTTCGTAAACAGTATATTTGGTAAGTTTATATGCACAATTTGTATGACTTTTGAGGGTATCCTGTAGCTTTAAAAGTTGACGTGATAGACAAAAACGGTGGTTATTTTTGGATCCAGAGGCGCAAAAGTTAATGGAAAACAAGTCGTAGATTTAAGGCAACGAAATTGCTGCTGACCAGTGAATCTGCGTCTTTTTCAATCCAATTCACCTTGACCTTTCCTCCCAATCAGGGCAATTTTCCTCGTGCGATGCTCCTCCCTAACACATTCACCTTTGCTCCCACACCTCCAGCAGGTGAATACCATGACGCGTGCCTTCAACCAGTCTTCTCCTGCCCCGGATAAGCTCCTGACCTCCAGCATGGTGGCTACTTCGTTCCATTTCTTCTCTCCGCCAATGCTCTCCAGCCATTCGATCGTGGAGGACGGTTCCCAGCTAAGGGCCGATCAGAATCATTCCCAGGAGACCCAACCTCTCTTTTTGACCACCTCCACCGCAAAGGCCATCTCAGGACTCTTCGTCTGGACGGCGCTGATCCTTACTTTCCACCAGGTGGGTGGCCGTGCTGCATGGGTCTGTTGGGGACGGCCATCTTTCCAGGTGGCTGTGTAAGATGGGAGAGGGGGTAGACCACATTTGCAAGGCATCATTTATTACTGTTGTGAGCTGCCACAAGTCTTCGGAGAGGGGCGGCATACAAATCTAATAAATTATTATTATTATTATTATTATTATTGTTGTTGTTATTATTATTATTAGCCTTAGAAACATAGATGATTGATGGCAGAAAAAGACCTCATGATCCATCTAGTCTGCCCTTATACTATTTCCTGTATTTTATCTTAGGATGGATCTATGTTTATCCCAGGCATGTCTATGAGTCTACGGCGGGGGGCGGCATACAAATCTAATAAATAATAATAATAATAATAATAATAATAATAATAATAATAATAATCAGTTTGGAGAAATATACTGCCCAAAAAAATAAAGGGGACACTTATTAAGCAACGCAATATAACTCCAAGTAAATCAAACTTCTGTGAAATCATAGAGATTGAAGGAAGAAAAAGACCTCACGGTCCATCTAGTCTGCCCTGATACTATTTCCTGTATTTTATCTTAGGATGGATCTATGTTTATCCCAGGCAGGTTTCAATTCAGTTACTGTGGATTTACCAGTCATGTCTGCTGGAAGTTTGTTCCAAGCATCTACGACTCTTTCAATCAGATAATATTTTATCACATTGCTTCTGATCTTTCCCCCAACTCACCTCAGATTGTGCCCCCTTGTTCTTGGGTTCACTTTCCTCTTAAAAACACTTCTCTCCTGAACCTTATTGAACCCTTGAATATATTTCAATATTTCGATCCTGTCCCCTCTTTTCCTTCTGTCCTCCAGATGATACAGATGGAGTTCATGAAGTCTTTCCTGATACTTTTTATGTTTAAGACCTTCCACCATTTTTGTAGTCCGTCTTTGGACCCGTTCAATTTGATCCATCTCTTTTTGTAGGTGAGGTCTCCATCAAATCAAACTGTCCACTTAGGAAGCAACACTGATGGACAATCAATTTCACCTGCTGTTGTGCACATTCAACTTTGTACAGAACAAAGGATTCAGTGAGAATATTTCATTCATTCAGATCTAGGATGTGTTCTATGAGTGTTCCCTTTATTTATTTATTTTGAGCAGTGTATTATCACCTGTTTGGTCAGGTTTTGTGGAGTCTTGCTTTCGATGCCATCACACAAGGCAATAGGTGTAAAGCCTATCTGTAGTGGCCACACAGGACTTGTGGTCTTGTTTCTACATTAAGATGCTTACTTTAGTTTTGCTTGGAAAGAGAAGGGGAAAGTGTTTTCAATTTGGAAAAAAGAGACCCATGTTTTGATGGGTTTTGTGGCTTTTCATTTACGTGGGTCGCCCAGAAAGTAATGCACTTATTTATTGAACACAATGAAACTTACACACAAGAAAGAATGATGCTTCTTCTACACTCCCAGAAGTCTTAATGTTGCCATGCTTGGAGACCCCTGTCTTAGACCAATTAATCCGTGGAACTATTTGCCTCCAAGTTTTAAAGCAGATGTTGGATAACCATCTTTCTGAAGTGGTGTAGGGTTTCCTGTCTAAGCAGGGGGTTGGACTAGAAGACCTCCAAGGTCCCTTCCAACTCAGTTGTTATTATTATTATTAAGAGCCAAAGGTTTCTTGGATGAAAGCAAACATCTCCGAAGCAAAACCAGAAATGCCAGTTGCCTCTTGAAAAAGCACCTTTGAGACGAATACCAGGTTGAAGGCCACCCAAGCAGATATGTGTAGTATTTGTGTCCTCCAGCTCCACAAAACTCATTTTGGTTGGTCTTTAAGAAGGTCTTCAGGGGAGACACATACAGAGGTCCCTCTCCTTACCAACTTAATTCGTTCCGTGACCAGGTTCTTAAGTAGAAAGGTTTATAAGAAGAAGCAATTTTTCCCATAGGAATCAATGTAAAAGCAAATAAGGCATGCGATTGGGGAAACCACAGGGAGGGTGGAGGCCCTGTTTCCTCCCAGGAGATCCCTCTCTGCCTTTTCTGGCCCTGTTTCCTCCCAGAAGATTCTTAGAGAGGCCCCACGGAGGCTTCTCCCTGCCTTTTCCAGCCCTGTTTCTTCCCAGGAGATTCCTAGAGAGGCCCCACGGAGGCTTCTCCCTGTCTTTTCCGGCCCTGTTTCTTCCCAGGAGATTCCTAGAGAGGCCCCACGGAGGCTTCTCCCTGCCTTTTCCAGCCCTGTTTCTTCCCAGGAGATTCCTAGAGAGGCCCAACGGAGGCTTCTCCCCGCCTTTTCCAGCCCTGTTTCTTCCCAGGAGATTCCTAGAGAGGCCCCACGGAGGCTTCTCCCTGCCTTTTCCAGCCCTGTTTCTTCCCAGGAGATTCCTAGAGAGGCCCAACGGAGGCTTCTCCCCGCCTTTTCCAGCCCTGTTTCTTCCCAGGAGATTCCTAGAGAGGCCCAACGGAGGCTTCTCCCTGCCTTTTCTGGCCCTGTTTCCTCCCAGGAGATTCTTAGAGAGGCCCCACGAAGGCTTCTCCCCGCCTTTTCCGGCCCTGTTTCTTCCCAGGAGATTCCTAGAGGCCCAACGGAGGCTTCTCCCTGCTTTTCCGGCCCTGTTTCTTCCCAGGAGATTCCTAGAGGCCCCACGGAGGCTTCTCCTCGCCTTTTCCGACCCTGTATCCTCCCAGGAGATTCCTAGAGAGGCCCCACAGAGGCTTCTCCCTGCTTTTCCGGCCCTGTTGCCTCCTAGGAGATTCCTCGAGAGGCCCCACGGAGGCTTCTCCCCGCCTTTTCTGGTTACAGTTTTGGAGGCTCGGGTTCTTGAAAAAAGGCAAAAAAATCTTGAACACCCAGTTTTTAGCTAGAAAAGTTTGTAAGTAGAGACGTTTGTAGATAAAGGTACCACTGTACAGGCAACCACATTCCCACAAATCTATCTACTGCCTCTGTGTGTTTTTTCTCCCTGAAACACGGCATCTAATCCTGCGTTGTGTGTCTTCCCTTCTTTTTCTCTCCTCTCAGATCTTCTTGCACCTGAAAAATTACACCATCCCCAACGAGCAGCGTTACATCATCCGGATTCTCTTCATCGTCCCCATTTACGCCTTCGATTCCTGGCTCAGCCTCCTGCTCATCGGCAGCCATCAGTACTACGTTTACTTTGACTCGGTGCGGGACTGCTACGAAGGTGAGTTGGGATTCACGGCTGTCTCTGGAGAACTACGTACCCTGGATATGTGGGTGTGGAGGCTGGCACTCGGTTGGCATAAACTTAAGAAACCTAGAAGATTGATGGCAGAAAAAGACCTCCTGGTCCATCTCGTCTGCCCTGTATTTTATCTTAGGATGGATCTATGTTTATCCCAGGCATGTTTCAATTCAGTGCCTGTGGATTCTTCCTTCCTTCCTTCCTTCCTTCTCTTTCTTTCCTTCCTTCTTCATTCATAGAAACATAGAAGATGGACAGCAGAAAAAGACCTCCTGGTCCATCTAGTCTGCCCTTATACTATTTCCTGTATTTTATCTTAGGATGGATCTGTTTATCCCAGGCATGTTTCAATTCAGTGCCTGTGGATTCTTCCTTCCTTCCTTCCTTCCTTCCCTCCCTTCCCTTTCTTTCCTTCCTTCTTCATTCATAGAAACATAGAAGATGGACAGCAGAAAAAGACCTCATGGTCCATCTAGTCTGCCCTTATACTATTTCCTGTATTTTATCTTAGGATGGATCTGTTTATCCTAGGCATGTTTACATTCAGTTACTGTGGATTTACCAGTCATGTCTGCTGGAAGTTTGTTCCAAGCATCTATGACTCTTTCAATCAGATAATATTTTATCACATTGCTTCTGATCTTTCCCCCAACTCACCTCAGATTGTGACCCCTTGTTCTTGGGTTCACTTTCCTCTTAAAAACACTTCCCTCCTGGACCTTATTGAACCTTTTAACATACTAAATGTTTCGATCCTGTCCCCCCTTTCCCTTCTGTCCTCCAGACTCTACAGATGGAGTCCATGGAGTCTTTCCTGATAAGGAAGGGTCCAAGTTCAGAGGCAAAACTTTTACGCAATCCTTCCAGGGCGTGGAAAGGCAGGAAAGACATGTCGTAGACCAGTGTTTCTCAATTATTTTCTCTTACGCCCTCCCCCAGGAAGAAGTATACATTTTGACCCCCCCTCCCAAACTCTTCACCAAGATAATTACAATAATGCAATGCTGCCAGGCTTGGGGCCATTAGCTCTCAGCCCCTTGGCCAACGAAACGAGATATATGTTGTATGATTGAACTGGTATGATTGTTTTAAAATATTGGGGGGTTTTGGATTGTAATTTTAAATTCAATTAGATTTGCCGTTGTACTGTATTGTTATATTATATGCCAGTAATGGCACATGAAGCCATATCTGCTGGCACAAGAGCCATTGCCCTAGCTCAGCTCCAACGTGAATGTGTATGCCAGCCAGCTGATTTTTGGCTTGCACAGAGGCTCCGGGAGGGCGTTTTTGGCTTCCAGAGAGCCTCCAGGGGGATGGGTGAGGGCATTTTTACCTTCCTTCAGCTCCAAGGAAGCCTTTGGAGCCTGGGGAGGGTGAAAGACGAGCCTACTGGGCCCACCAGTAGTTGGGAAATGGGCTGCTTCAAGCCTCCAGAGGGCCTCCAAAGGGCGGGAGAAACTGTTTTTGCCCTCCGCAGGCATTGAATTATGGGTGTGGGCACTTGAGCAGGTGCAATAGATCAAACCCATGCTGTTTTGCCATCACTGCCTTAGAGAGTTGTGGGGCAAAGAGAAGGAATGAGGATTATCTATATTGCTGTCTTGAGTTGTTGTATTTTTGGGACTATAAGACACACCTTAGTTATACAATTACCAATTAATTAGTTGAATAATTAAATTAATAACTAAATACACAAGATCCTTTCACTTAATATCCTTAATATCTTAATAATTGGGTCGTTTGAACTGATTAGAGTGATTATAACTTATTTTCATAAATTGTAGCTGTGTGATTTTTAGATAAAAAATAATATATTCTACTTGAATTTTATTCGAACTATTTAACTATTTAAATTATTTAAACTATTTAAATTAATTGATTAATTGAGTTATTAACTGATTAACTGACTGTTCAATTGACTGAGTGATTGATTAATTGATTGTAAAACTGATTAATTGATTGTACAACTTGTGATACTGTGATATTGAGATTATTTAAAATGTCAAGACCAACAGTAACTTGATTGGGAGATGGAATCAGGCTTCCCTGAACCTCCCCAATTAGGTGAACTTTAGCAACAGGTTGTGAGCTCTGTGCCTTGTTTTTTTCTCCATTTCCGAGTCTTTTTTTCAGCCTGTGAAATCTCCATTGTAGTCCCACCCAGCCTCTGAAACGCAGGTTGAAAAAAATCCTCTGGAACCTCCATTGGAGAAGCTGGGTGGGGTTACATTCAGTGTATAAGACGCACCCAAATTTTCACCCTCTTTTTTGGGGGGTGAAATACGGTACCTATCAAGTAATAAAGGTAGGATGAACATCTTTGTCGACAGGCCTGGGGGCCCTGAATTTTAACACCTGAATTATGTTTGTTGGTATGAATGTTTAGTTTATTTATTTATTTATTCATTTATTTATTCATTTGTCCAATACACAGTACACATGGAAGAGAATAGACATGAAGTAATATGTATAAAGATAATATGTAAAAATAGAGAAGAAGATATATGAAAGGAAGAAAATATATATGATATATGAGATAAAGGAAAGACGATTGGACAGGGGACAAAAGGCACACTAGTGCACTTATGTACGCCCCCTACTGGCCTCTTAGGAACCTGGAGAGGTCAATCGTGGAGAGTCTAAGGGAGAAATGTTGGGGGTTGGGAGTTGACACTATTGAGTCCGGTAATGAGTTCCATGCTTCGACAACTCGATTGCTAAAGTCATATTTTTTACAGTCAAGTTTGTTAGATTGGGGTTTTTTTGGTGTGTGTGTGTTATAATTTGGGTTTGTTAGGGTCTTCGGGTTTTATTTATTGTTGTTATTCGACCTCTTTTTTCATTATTGTATCATTGTATTGTCTTTTATTGTTGCAAGCTGCCCTGACTGAGTCCTACAGGACAGAAGTCGAATAAATGAAATAAAATTAATTAAACCTAACAAATAATCTTTTTTTTTTTTTGCAGCATTTGTGATTTACAGCTTCCTGAGCCTCTGCTTTGAATATCTTGGAGGAGAAAGTACCATCATGGCGGAAATCCGAGGGAAGCCCATTGTGTACGTTGACCATCGCTAGCGTATATCTAGCTCTTGATTATAGTTGGGAATATTTAGGGGTGGGCTACTCCCCCAGACCGGGGATGGGACACAGTGGGGTAGTGAAATTGGAGCTCCACCCCAGAGCACCCAATTTGCACCGAAAGATGTTGAAAGAAAATGCAGGGCATAAGATACACCCATAGCGTGGTAGTAACACTTTTGGTAGCCCTTCACTGGGAGCACTTCACACCCACAATTATCGCCCTTAAGGCCCCAGGGCTTGGGCTGATTGATGTCTCGGCTTTTTCTTAGTTCTAGTTGTCTCTATGGGACTTGCTGTCTCCGCGGGATGTCTTACTCCATTGGCTTTCTTCGGTTCTGCAAGCAGGTGAGGAATAGAGCGCCTGATGGAATAGAGCTACAACTGATTGGTTCTCTGCCATCCATGGGGGTTCCAGGGAGGCCATTTACTTTATTTATTCTTTAAACTTGTTTCGGTTCATTCTCCCCAGGCAAAACGTTGAAGGTTCCCGTTTTCTGTTGTGTGAAATATTTGCATTTCTCCTGCCTTTGAATTTATTTATTTGTTTATTTATTTGTTTGTTTAATTGTTTGTTTGTTTGTTTATTTATTTACTTACTTATTTATTTATTGGATTTGTATGCCACCCCTCTTCGTAGACTCGGGGCGGCTAACAACAGTAATAAAAACAGCATATGACAATCCAATATTAAAACAGTTAAAAACCCTGATTGTAAAACCAAACATATATACAGACATACCATGCATAAAATTGTAAAGGCCTAGGGGGAAAGTGTATCTCGGTTCCCCCATGCCTGACGGCAGAGGTGGGTTTTAAGAAGCTTACAAAAGGCAAGGAGGGTGGGGGCAATTCTAATCTCTGGGGGGAGTTTGTTCCAGAGGGCCGGGGCCGCCACAGAGAAGGCTCTTCCCCTGGGTCCCGCCAAGCGACATTGTTTAGTTGACGGGACCCGGAGAAGGCCCACTCTGTGGGACCTAACTGGTCGCTGGGATTCGTGCGGCAGAAGGCGGTCCCTGAGATAATCTGGTCCGGTGCCATGAAGGGCTTTATAGGTCATAACCAATACCTTGAATTGTGACCGGAAACTGATCGGCAACCAATGCAGACTGCGGAGTGTTGGTGTAACATGGGTATTATTTGGGAAAGCCAAATATGTATAGTGGGTTTGTTGATTGAATGGATATGTGTGTATTTTAATTGCTTCTTTAGTATTTAGATGTAACTTTTAATTAAGTTAATTAAAATTAATTTTTAATTAATTGGATTTCGACATATGTTGTCTTTTTATATGTTGTAAGCCGCCCCGAATCCTTGGAGGGGGGCGGCATATAAATCCAATAAAACTTAAACTAAACTCAAACTTTATAGGCATAGAGGGAAATTGCGGACAGTCGTTGCCCAAAGATGCTCAGACTATGAAAATGCCATTTTAGCAGCAGTTAAATCTATTTATCTTCCCTGCCGCTTTGTCGTATTCACATTTGTACCATGACTGTAGGCTGAGAAAAAATAATTGGTGCATTGCTTTTTGGGCGACCCTCGGGGATTGGAGTGTTTGTGGGGGATCCTAGATTAGACCCAAAACCTGGATTAAGGGTTTAGGGCAGCGGTCCCCAAACTACGGCCCACGGGCTGCATGTGGCCCGCTGAGGCCATTTATCCGGCCCACGGATGAGTGACAGGAAACTAGAAAACCTTGTATAGCCAATCAGATGTTAACAAAAGAAAATTAAAAACAAAACATAAACATATATGAATTTCAGACTTCTTCCCCCCCCCTCTAAATAGTACATTCCCATTTTGCTTTTTACTTTAAAATAAGGTATGTGCAGTGTGCATAGGGATTTGTTCATAGTTTTTTTTTATAGTCCGGCCCTCCAACAGTCCGAGGGGACAGTGAACTGGCCCCCTGTGTAAAAGGTTTGGGGACCCCTGGTTTAGGGGACAACCGAGGCACAGAAGCTGAGTGGCTTCAACAGATCCGTTTCTTGGCTTTCTTTCCAGGCCACCCTGCAGTTCTGCATCGTCAAACCCGTCATGGCCATCCTCACCATCGTTCTCCAAGCGTTTGGGAAGTACCACGATGGCGACTTCAAGTGAGAATTGGAGGGGACGGGGTGGAAAAGGGGGGGATCTGTGACCATTTTGGAAAGGGAATGCTTCCTAATGAGGAATCCCGCCTCTTTTTAATGCTTTTGCTCCCCAGCATCCACAGCGGGTATCTCTACATCACCATCATCTACAACTTCTCCGTCAGCCTGGCCCTCTACGCCCTCTTCCTCTTCTACTTCGCCACCATGGACCTCCTGAGACCTTTCGAGCCGGTCCTGAAGTTCCTCACCATCAAGGCGGTCATCTTCCTCTCCTTTTGGCAAGGCGAGTCGCTCTACTTCCTGTCATGGGTGGGCAGGGCTGAAGGCAGAGGTCTTCAAACTTGGCAATTTTAAGACTTGTGGTCGGGCAGTAGGAAAAGCAAGTAGGATGCTTGGCTGCATAGCTAGAGGTATAACAAGCAGAAAGAGGGAGATTGCGATCCCCTTATATAGAGCGCTGGTGAGACCCCATTTGGAATAATACTGTGTCCAGTTCTGGAGACCTCACCTACAAAAAGATATTGACAAAATTGAACGGGCCCAAAGATGGGCTACAAGAATGGTGGAAGGTCTTAAGCATAAAACGTATCAGGAAAGACTTAATGAACTCAATCTGTATAGTCTGGAGGACAGAAGGAAAAGGGGGGACATGATCGAAACATTTCAATACATTAAAGGGTTAAATAAGGTTCAGGAGGGGAGGATTTTTAATAGGAAAGTGAACACAAGAACAAGGGGACACAATCTGAAGTTAGTTGGGGGAAAAGATCAAAAGCAACATGAGAAAATATTATTTTACTGAAAGAGTAGTAGATGCTTGGAACAAACTTCCAGCAGACGTGGTTGGTAAATCCAGAGTGACTGAATTTAAACATGCCTGGGATAAACATAGATCCATCCTAAGATAAAACACAGGAAATAGTATAAGGGCAGACTAGATGGACCAGGAGGTCTTTTTCTGCCATCAGTCTTCTATGTTTCTATGAGTAGTAGATGCTTGGAACAAACTTCCAGCAGACATGGTTGGTAAATCCACAGTCACTGAATTTAAACATGCCTGGGATGAACATATATCCATTGTAAGATAAAATACAGGAAATAGTATAAGGGCAGACTTTCTATGTTTCTATGTTTCAGACAATTATGTAGGTTCCTTTGGACATTTCCTGGAAAATCCACTTGTGAACCCTCGCTCATGTTTTGCAACCGTTCCTATTTTGCAGGGATGCTCCTGGCCATCTTGGAGAAATGTGGGGTCATCCCAGAAGTTCAGATCATTGATGGAAAGGCGGTGGGAGCGGGCACCGTGGCAGCCGGGTACCAGAACTTCATCATCTGTATCGAAATGCTGTTTGCTTCCGTTGCCCTGCGATACGCTTTCACCTGCCAGGTGTACCAAGATAAAAAGGAAAGCACCACAGGTAACCTGGATTTAAGGATTTCAGTCATACAGAACTGAATAATATTCGGCGATACAGGCGGTAGGGAAGGCAAGTAGAATGCTTGGCTGCAGAGCTAGAGGTATAACAGGCAGGAAGAGGGAGATTGTGAGCCCCGTTTGGAATAATACTGTGTCCAGTTATGGAGACCTCACCTACAAAAAGAGATGGATCAATTGAACAATTTCACTGGAAGAGTAGTAGATCCTTGGAACAAACTTCCAGCAGACGTGGTTGGTAAATCCACAGTCACTGAATTTAAACATGCCTGGGATAAACATACTGTATATCCATTGTAAGATAAAATACAGGAAATAGTATAAGGGCAGACTAGATGGATCAGGAGGTCTTTTTCTGCCGTCAGTCTTCTATGTTTCTATGTTTGTAACAAGTCCAAAGACGGGCTACAAGAATGGTGGAAGGTCTTAAGCATAAAACTTATCAGGAAAGACTTCATGAACTCAAATCTGTCTAGTCTGGAAGACAGAAGGGAAGTTTGTTTTCGCTTCTGCTGGAAGTTTGTTCCAAGCATCTACGACTCTTTCAGTAAAATAATATTTTCTCACGTTGCTTCTGACCTTTCCCTCAACTCACCTCAGATTGTGCCCCCTTGTTCTTGTGTTCACTTTCCTATTAAAAACACTTCCCTCCTGAACCTTATTTAACCTTTGAACATATTTAAATGTTTCGATCATGTCCCCCACTTTTCCTTCTGTCCTCCAGACTCTACAAATAGAGTTCATTGATTCTTTCCTGATACGTTTTACGCTTAAGACCTTCCACCATTCTTGTAGCCCGTCTTTTATTTTTATTTATTTATTTTTATTTATTACATTTGTATGCCGCCCCTCTCTGAAGACTCGGGGCGGCTAACAACAATATAAAAAGACAATGTAAACAAATCTAATATTAAAAACAATCTAAAAAGCCCCAATTTAAAAAACCACTCATACATACAAACATACCATGTATAAATTACCCATTCAGTTTTATCCATCTCTTTTTTGTGAGGTCTCCAGAACTGGACACTGTATTCCAAACGGGGTCTCACCAGCTCTCTATACAGCGGGATCTTAGTGGCTTGAAGGGGGGAAAAAGGTCTTGTTTGTCCATTCCCTTCTGTCCCCTTCCTTGCCTCTTCCAGTAGGCCTGGCCCCATTGCAAAGCATCTCCAGTGGGCTGAAGGAAACCATGAGTCCTCAAGACATCGTCCAAGACGCCATCCACAATTTCTCCCCGACCTACCAACAATACACGCAGCAATCCATGCAGGAGAGGGGAGGGGGCCCCGGGCAGAACGGCCACGCCAGCCCCCCGGTGGAGGCCTCGCAGAGCAAAAAGACAAAGAAGAGCCTCGAGAAACGGATGCTCATCATCTCTGACGATGAAGAGGCGCCTTGAAGGAAGGAGAGTTTGAGGTTTCGAGGGGTCTTCAACACCTCTTCCCAAGCCCGGCAGCTGCCAACCGAATCGGACGGCAACAGAAGCGTCCCATTCTTGTTGCCGGTGGGTTACGGAGGGAAGAAGACCCCCCTGCCCAGACGTAGGGTTGACTTCCTACACGCAGCCAGATCTGCCCTTCTTATTTGTTGTGGTGGGTGGCAAAGACTTCCACGAGTTTCTGACGCACTTATTGTTGGCAGCCAGAGAAAAACAACAATTTCTGAATGGACGCAGCTCCAATGCATGGAGATAATATTGATTATTGGCAGGGGAGGAACAAGGCAATGTAGCAATGGACGGAACTGGGTGGAATTGACATTTGGATGAAATTGACATTTTCATTCAGCTCAGTCCCATTGGAACCGGATTCCCATGATTCTCCTTTTTAAAAAAAATTGTTTGTGGATCCAATCCACCGGGATGGGAATCAATAGCTCGGAGCCTCATAGAAATAAAAGCACTTGTTTCCAACCTAAGGGGCTGCAGCAGGGAGAGGAATTATAGCGCCAGGTTCCTTTACAAAGTTGCACTGAGGCTGCCAACGCTTCTGACCCTAGAACGCACCTTGGATGTCAAAGGAATTGTGACTTCATCTTGGAAGAAGACGTATTGCATTATGTTGAAAGTGTGAATGCGTCGATATAATGTGCTTCTTCCTATCTCGGGGGAGCGGGGGGGGGGGTCCAGGGTCCCGAGGGATGGCTCTGAATCGCGTGTCAATCTGTACATTTCAAAAAATTTAAATTATAAAAACATTTGTAATACTTTTTCCCAGTGCTGCCTAATGCATTTACTTCGAGAGTACAGTGTTCCCTCGCTTTTCTCGGGGGATGTGTTCCGAGACCGCCCGCAAAAGTCTTAAGCATAAAACGTATCAGGAAAGACTTCATGAACTCAATCTGTCTAGTCTGGAGGACAGAAGGGAAAGGGGGAACATGATCGAAACATTTAAATATGTTCAAGGGTTAAATAAGGTTCAGGAGGGAAGTGTTTTTAATAGGAAAGTGAACACAAGAACAAGGGGACACAATCTGAAGTTGGTTGGGGGAAAGATCAAAGGCAACCTGAGAAAATATTATTTCACTGAAAGACTAGTAGATTCTTGGAACAAACTTCCAGCAGACGTGGTTGGTAAATCCACAGTAACTGAATTTAAACATGCCTGGGATAAACATAGATCCATCCTAAGATAAAATACAGGAAATAGTATAAGGGCAGACTAGATGGACCAGGAGGTCTTTTTCTGCCGTCAGTCTTCTATGTTTCTATGTTTCTAAGTCGAATTTCCGCGAAGTAGAGATGCAGAAGTAAATACACTATTTCTAGCTATGAACAGTACAAGCCTTCCCTTCACACTTTAAACCCCTAAATTGCAATTTTCCATTCCCTTAGCAACCATTTAGATCATTACTCACCATGTTTATTTATTAAAAGTTTACTAAAAAAAATATTTATTAAAGGCAGACGAAACTTTGCCGATGACATATGACGTCATCGGGTGGGAAAAACCGTGGTATAGGGAAAAAACCCGCGCAGTATTTTTAAATTAATATTTTTGAAAAACCGTGGTATAGACTTTTCGCGATGTTTGAACCCGTGAAAATCGAGGGAACACTGTATTCCAAGAGTCGGGGAACACACGCATTCGGTGGTTATTTGGGTGGAATCTGGGATGGCCTGGAGTTAATCATTGGTGCTATCGTTCATCAGTGAAAACGAAGAAAGTAGGACATCGTTGATATAAGCTAGAGCATTTTTATGGCTTGTCAAGTGCAAAAAACTTTGCACTAAGCCGCAGTTGCAGCTCCTATGTGTAATTCAGCCTTCCTGATGTAAGGAATGCCATGTTTCTCTATCTTGACGTTTGTTTTGCACAACTCAGAATTTGTGGCTGCCTTTCATCTTTAGGCAGATGGCAAAACTTTTACTTCCCCTCTGTAAATGGTTGCCTGGATGTTGACCAGAGTTTGATAACCCTTTGATAAATTTTTTATTGGCAGATACAGTAATGCGACACTTATTGCTGCCTGCAAAATTATATTAAAATGCTCCCTCTATGTCCCCCTCCAGAGAAGGTGCAAACTACTGCTAGATCCAGGCAGTGTTCCCTCTAATTTTTTTGGGGGGTGGGCGGAAAAGTATAGTGTCTGAGCGGCAGTCCCTTCGGGACTGGGCGGCACAGAAATAATAAATAAATAAATAAATAAACCCACCCTGTTTTGCCTCAGAGAATTTCAAAATAAAATACTGTACTGTGTGTCTATAACAGTGAGCTCATAATAGGGCAACTCTATCAATATCAAAATGCCACTTAAATAGTTGAGCTAGTTTCAAACTAGATTTTGATTTTCTTTCTCTCTTCCTTACTCCCATTCTTTTTCTTTCTCTTTTCCTTCCTCTTTTCCTTCCTCTCTTTTTTCTATCTGTTTCTCTCTCTTCCTCTCTCTCTCCTTCCCTCTCACTCTTTCCCTCTCGGCTTCTGGGCAGGTTTGAAAAACTCTGAGTTGATGATGATTTTTAAGTGAGCGATTGCTCACTGCTCAGCTTAGAGGGAACTATGGATCCAGGCAACCTTAAGAAGGTGTGGGTTTTTATCTCCCAGAATTCCCTTGCTACTGTGAAGTCCACTCATCATAAAGTATGCTGGCTGGGGATTGCTGGGAATTGGAGTCCTTTTAAAATCTGCCAAGTTAGAAAAAAAGAACCACTGTACTAGATCAGGGGTCTCCAACCTGGCAACTTTATGGAGTATACTGGCTGAGGGATTCTGGGAACCGAAGTCTACAAGTCTTATAAGTTGTCAAGTTTGGAAGCCCCCATACTAGATAAAGCTTTTCAAGTTCTACTACTAATAATAAATTGAACGTATATACCCCCAAAGACTTTGATCACAGACAAAGATCCAACCTGAAACCAGAAGATGCTTTATTGGAAAGGTTACCAAAAAGTCACCATGGTTGCAGCTTCAAATTTACAGCAATAAATTAACATGGGGGAGAAAGAGGGTGTTCAAATGAAAATAGATTGGACACACACACGGACGGACGGACGGACATCATAGGCCTCATGGGACAGGAACCCACATTACTTGATAGGTCAATAATTTATTTCATAATAAAAAAGCAACACAAAAATAAATACCAAAACAAAATTAAGTTTGCAGAAACCACAGAGTAGAACGGTCTCGTGATTAAAGCTTTTGGATCCGGGCTGCAAAAATTCAGAAGAGGGAAAAGAAAAAGATAAATAAAACTCTTTTCTGCCATCTGAGGGGTTTTTTTGCAGCCCAGATCCGCAGCCATCTATGTGATTTTTTTTTTTAAAGTATAATTTTATGATGCAAAGAGACAAATACTAGGATCAGTCAACACCAACAAAAACATGCCAAATTTCCAAAGCATGTAGGAACGCAAAAAAAAAAAGGAGGGGGGAGATAGAGGAAAGAAAATCATCTTACAAAAAACCCTTTTCATTTAAAAAATTAAATTCTTCTGATTTTTATATAGGTGAATGCTTTGGTTTTTACGTACATCATTAAGATGCAATCCCTTATTTGATTGACAGAGGTGCTGGCTGCCCAATTCCAAACCAACTCTGGACAGCTTGCAACTTAAAACAAAAATACAATCAGAATAAAAACAGGAAGGAATTCTCTCCTGTCAGGGAAAGTCAATCGCTTGTCTGCTGTGCATTTTTGGTATCCAAACACATCCTTCCAGGCTAATCTGTAAGCCGAGTTAATCAGCTTTCAATTATCCAAGGATGATCACGTGCCTTGCAAGGCAGGAGGCTGAACCAACCCACGAGAAGTGCCAAGTATTGTTTGCATCTAATAGGCTAGTCCTCAGAGAGGGGCGGCATACAAATCTAATAAATTATTATTATTATTATTATTAATTATTATATCACACCAGGAAGCTTTCCTTTATCCTCAGCACATTAGCCTCGTTTAAATCAGTGTTTCTTTTCAAATTCAGCCGCTTTAAGGTGGGTGGAATCCAACTTTTTTTATATATACTGTAATGGGTTTTTAACTGTTTTTTAGTATTGGATTTTGTTGTATTGTTAATTTACTGTTGTTGTTAGCCGCCCCGAGTCTGCGGAGAGGGGCGGCATACAAATCCAATAAATAATAATAAAATAATAATAATAAAAACTCCCAGAATTCCCCAGCACAGAATGGCTGAACTGGGGGATTCTGGGAGTGGAAGCCCCCCCCCCAGCCCCATCTTAAAGCCGCCAACTTTGAAAAATGCTAATTTGAAGCCACAGTACACTGGTCTTCCTGGTAGATAGCGGGATGCAAGCCCCCCCCGCCAAATAAATCTTCCCAGGGATTTAAGAAGCAGGAAAAGAAGAAATGGCTGCTGAACGAAAATGGCATTTAAAAAAAAAAATTAAAAATGTGCATTTATAACAGGTGGCAGTGGTTTTGCACCCAACGCGGGTCTGTGTCTCTTCCCAAAACTTGTGTTTGTGAGAAGAGTTCCTAGAAAAAAAGGAGGCGGGTGAAAGAAAAAGGGATCAGCTCTCTGGAAGGAGAATTATGGAGAGAAAAAGACTTTCAGGCTCGGAGCGTCCATCAACACATGGATCTCCAACCTCGGACAGTTTATGATTTGTGGACTTTAAGTCCCAGAGGTCCACAGGTTTTAAAGTGGCCCCTGCAGAAAAAGCAAGCACCAATTCTTAGGTCCCTCCTGTCCTCTGTATTTTTTTTTTATTTTGAAACCTGGTATATATATATATATATAGATAGATTTAAATAAGATAACCAACAATATTACACGTATCTCTTACAAAAAGAACCTGTATGGTAAAATGTATATAATTATTTTATATATATATATATATATATATATTTATATGTATATATATAGTCATATATATATATACACGCAAGCTCACACACACATATATCTGTATCTATATGCATATGTCTCTCAAATATTTCCAAGAGGCCCTTAAAATTGATATCCAATATGGATTACCTACCGTGACTATGGTGTCAACAGCTTTTAATTCTGATTTAAGCCTTTGGACGCCCGATTGCAAGGGAAGTGGACAGCAACCCAAGGGGCCAGGGGGAAGAGATCCTTGTGCCCCATAGAAGCGAATCTCCGTCGCCCCCAAAATCAGCAAAGATGGCAACATTTGGGGGTCAAGAGGACTCCTTTCCTTTAGAGGTGGCTTCCCCTACCAGAGGCCTAGTCTCGTACTGTGCCAATGGGCTTATCGTCTGGTCAGCCATTGGCTTCCCCTTCAACATGCCACCCCCATGTGAAAGGGGGGGGGGGTGAGGGGCTCGCAGCTGCTAGGAAGAAAGTTGCACAGAAGTTGGTCAATGGGAGGTGTGAGCGGGCGTAACCACGACAGAAAAGCAAACAAACTGATGCAACTTTCTAGGGATCATCCCACCTTTAGCTTTGACCAACTCAAGGCCACCACAATTGACACTCTGGTTGGAGGTCCCTTGGATACAACTCAAGAATTCCAGTGGGCCTACAGCTGCCAGAGCACCTCCCATCAAATTATTTCTAGGTCCATTATTGCTTGTCCATCTCCTTAAACCTATGGGCCTAGGGCAGGGGTAGGCAAGCGTTGGCTCTTCTATGACGTGTGGACTTCAACTCCCAGAATTCCTGAGCAAGCAGGAATTCTGGGAGTTGAAGTCCACACGTCATGGAAGAGCCAACGTTGCCTACCCCTGGGCTAGGGGAAGACTTCTGAAGTCACAAGGAAGCATCGCACAACTATGGAGGACCTCTTCTGGAGTTGGCCAAAGGTTGCCCACCCAACACCAGAGAGAAGGGTGGACCTCAATTTGGCATGGCAAGGGGGCGAACAAAGCTAAGAGCCAAAGAGCTGCAGGGAGCATTCAGCCAATCCAGAAAGAGCCCCATTATAATTTAGGGTGGACGACGGGGCAGTTTTCCATGTCTTCCTCAGAGGTAGCAGCTTTCAACATCATGGCCCTCGCTGACTAAGGGTCGAGGAGAAACGTAGTGAGGCATCTCTGGGGGACATCAGGTTGGGGAAGTCACCTCTAAACATCTATTCCATCTTTGTGGAGCCCAGTTAACTCGGCCCTCGTTTTCCAGAGCTCAGCTTCCAGGTGGCCCTGGAGGAGGCAGGCAAGGAGCTGACCTTTCCCATATTCTTTTGTCCCATCGGGCCACTTGGCCTTTATTTTCTGAAACTCAGACAGTGCAATCTAACCTCTTCCTCTGCTTTTTAAGGATTCGGGAAGCCTGCAGAGAACCCTGGACGTTCCAGAGGACGTTTTCAGAGGGAAAACAACATAAAGCGACTCAATTTGCTTTTTCTTCCTCAAACATTTTCTAAGGGCGTCCAAAGCAGCACGGATAAACACCAGACGTTCACTGGTCTTCAAGAGGGTTGGGGGAGGCCGGAGGGAGACCCTCCCTTGTGAGTTAATCTGAAGCCAGCGAGGTGGACACATAGCCATTAGCTTTGCTCCTTCTTCCTAATCTGGTAGTCAAAATTAGCCCCCCTCCTCACCACTAAAACTACTGAATGGCACAGAAGAACATGAAGTGCCAAGAAGTTAGCATAGGCTGAAGGAGTGAGACAAGACCAAGCGCCCGACCACCCCTAGTGCTATATTCACAGTGTTAGTAACTTTACTCAGGGTGCACTTCCCTCACCCCACCCCCAACACCTACACCAAGGTTAAGGGCCAGCTACTCTTCCGTATTTGCTTTCAATTATGAATGCCCCCACAAGAAGAGAGGTCACCATCTACCAGTACTAGTTGCAAGGGAACGTAAGTGGGGGTTTTGAAGAAAACACCTCAGGAACTAGCGTTTGAGGAAGCAAGGTCTTCAGTTCGAATCCAACCTCAATGGAGGGGACGCCTTTGACCAGACAGGAGATGACCAAACAGGTGAAGACACACCTGGGCAATAGGAATCATACTCCTGAAGCCGGTGAGGTGGAACATCTGGATGGTGCCACCAGGTAAATGTTGCCTCCCAGCTTCCAACAGAAGATTGGAAATTTATCTCGGGTGGGTTGGCTTTAGACAAGCAGAAGGGGGGGAGCAATTATATTACCGACCCATCTGAAGAGACCTTGGAAGTGTGTGACCTCTCTACCCAAGAAACCTTACAAAATGGCACAAGAGGACTCTGAAAGGGCAACTGACCCGCCTCGCAGCTCCAAGTTCCTTCTTTCCCTTCTCTTGATCAGCCCTCACCCACATCCCAACTCTAACCCTCCTTCCTCCCTCCCTCCCTCCGCCTTCTGCGCTTCCTTCCTCTCTTCTCTGCTCTCCATACGGACAACCTTCTCAAACCCCCAGAGCAAACCCAGCTCATTTCTCCTTCTCCTTCGCACACATACAAGCAGCAGCCGACACCCCTCCTTTCTCGCCCTGGTGACGAGCTCCGGTTTTCTCCCCGGTTCTCAGAACCACAAGACCACCGATTTAACTTGCCTTCGAACTCCCCCCACCCCTCCACAGAGGACTCACTTTTAAACCTCCCCATGTTCCTCTCATCTTTGAGCTTGCTGAGCGTTATGGTGAGGAGCCCAATTCCCTGCAGACCTTTAGACCCAATTCTTTCTGCTTTTCGCTCTGCGTTCACTTTTGACATCTCTTGATGTTAAAGAGCACCAGAACGAGGGGGCAGCGGCGGCAGTGGAAATATTATGGATAAGGCTGTGGGTTGGATTTATATTTCTTTCTGAATCTTCCTCACCCAAACACACCATCGCCATTTTTTGTCTTTGATTCACAAACCTTTCATGTTTCTAAGTCAGTGTTTCCCAACCTTGGCAACTTGAAGATATTTGGACTTCAACTCCCAGAATTCCCCAGCTTCTCGTGATAGATAGATAGATAGATAGATAGATAGATAGATAGATAGGGATAGATATGATAGATGATAGATAGATAGATAGGTAGGTAGGTAGGTAGGTAGGTAGGTAGATAGATTCCAAAACAAAATTCTGGAGGATTTCAAGAAACAAAAATTAAATCAACTGTGACGGAGTTGCTAGCTTGGTTTTGGGTGTGTGTGTGTGTGTATGAACGTTCCTAAGCTTAAATTTAATTTGTGGTCTTTTCAATTTCAATTTTTCTATGGGGCCAAATCCATTTTTATCCTTGTCGGGATGGGGCTCAGCCATCTGACCCCCCACCCCCTTCACAACGTCGGCAGCTCTTCTTTCATAGATGCACGCTGGCTGGGGAATTCTGGGAGTTGAAGTCCAAATATCTTCAAGTGGCCAAGCTTGGGAAACACCGTTCTAAGCCATGCTGATTCAAAGGCATCGTTTTATAGCGCTATCCTTTCCCATAAGTTCCTATTCTGGTAAATTACCTTTTTCTCCCCTCTCACACCCTGGCTACCAAGTCCAGCCCCACACTGCCTGCGCTCTGTATGTTTCCTGCCCCGCCCCACCTACAATACTCTAGAACAGTGGTTCTCAACCTTGGAGTCGGGACCCCTGTTGGGGGTCGAATGACCATTTCACAGGGGTCGCCTAAGACCACGGGAAAAGACAAATCTCCAACGGTGTTAGCAACTAAAGCTTCTATTCTGGCATCTCGGAACGTGTTTTTGCAATCCAACCAATCAGGCGTTTAAGGGGGGTTTTTCCCTCTGACCTCTTGCCCATCAGCTGAAAGACCTGTTGGAAGAATTGGCGCTAAACCTATAGCTGGGGGCCACCACAAGATGAGGAACTGCATTAAGGGGTCGCGGCATTAGAAAGGTTGAGGACCACTGCCCTAGAACCTGGATAATGGCAGAGACATAAATGTACAGTTTGGAAGCCGCACCATCACAATAAAAAAAAAAAAGGAGACCCAAATCACAGGCACATTATGGGAAGCAGCTTCAGTGACATTATCTTTTTTTTTGCATTGTAGACGCTCTTTCATTTCGCCGGACCCCTGACCAAAAGGACTCCCAGCGGGGGACGGAGCAGCACCAGGGAACCAGACGACGAGGTGGACATTCAAACCCACCAAGGCTTTTCTGAGTTTGGAGAGAAAAATACCTTGGGCTATGAAAATTTGAGGACCACTGCCCTAGAACCTGGATAATGGCACAGACATAAATGTACACTGTCCGAAAGCCTTGATCGCCCACAACCTGTCAAGGTAGCTACGATGTGGGGCTGCTATTTCTTCTTCTTCTTTTTGCTAACTAGAAGAAGAGAGATTATTCCCGCCCCCCTCCCCATGGCCTGACGATTCTACCATGTTATCCGTTTGAAATTCTCATTGACCACACATTCCTTCAATACCTCGTGTCGGTCAGGGCCACGAGGATTCCTAGGATACGGAATTTCTACTTCAGCCGCGAAGGGCTTACTGAAGAAGAGGCAACAGCAGCTGGTTCCAACTCCCCTCCGAAGGCTCTGCCGCTACCTGGTTGGCAGGCTCCTTTTCGAGGGGGGGAAAAAGACGGGCGTCGGATTCGAGAGAGAGAGCAGGCGCCGAGAAGTCCTCCCTTCCAGCCGGGCAGCGAGTTCTCTCTCCGCCTTGGACATTAGGACGCTGCCGAGAACGGCACGGAGCTGGAGGAGATTCCGGCGGACTTCACGATGGTGATGACGCTGGTGGCGGCCACTTTGGTGGGGGCGATGGGGCCGCGGGCCACGGTGCGGGCGAAGGTCTGCAGGGCCTCGTACTTGGAGCGCAAGGCGTCCAGCTCCAGCTTCATGCTGCTGTTCTCCTGAGCCAGCTTCTCCACCTCCTGCTGCAGCTCCACCCGCTGCCTCTCCAGCTCCTCCTTCTGGGTCACGCGCTTGATCCGGCAGCTGGCCGCGTAGCCCCGGTTCTTGAGCGTCCGCCGCCGTTGCTTCAAGCGAATCACCTCCTCTTTGGTGAGACCTCGCAGGTGCTGGTTCAACTCTCGCACAGACATCGAGACGAGTTCATCGTCGCTCAGCACCGGGGCGTTTTCTCCCGACTCCTCCTTGACCTAAAGGACACCAACAGGACAAAACTCGTGATTATGTCACACTTGGTCAGGGCTCTCCAATCTTGGTTCAAGCCAGAAATATTTTTGTTAGGTATAGTACCAGAGAAGTAGGATAAAGGGAACATATACCGTATTTTTTGGAGTATGAGATGCACAGGAGCATAAGACGCACCTTAGTTTTGGAGGAAGAAAAATAATAATAATAATAATAATAATAATAATAATAATAATAATAATAATAATAATTTATTGGATTTGTATGCCGCCCCTCTCCGTAGACTCGGGGCGGCTAACAACAAATAGGGGAAAGAATCTGCTTATCAAGTATTCATTCATATGAGTAGCTTCCTTAGCCAGCACATTATTTTATCCCCTGGTTAGGGCTTAAAAAAAAAACCTTATTCAGAGAGAGTAACAAAGAAAGAGCTTGCAAGCCAGTAAGAGCTGGAAACATTGCTAGCACCTGTAAAGAAACATTCGGAGCAAGTAGAGCAATGGAAACAAACCCTGCAAAGACTTAGCGCTTGGAAAACATTCTTCGCAGAGAGTAACAATGAAGGAGCTCGCAAGTTGGTTAAGAGCTGGGAACATTGTTAGCACCTGGTTAGGGCTGGAAAGAAACGTTAGGAGCAAGTAGAGCACTGAAAAAACCTACAAAGACCAAGGGCTTGGAAAACATTATTTGCAAAGAGTAACAATGAAAGAACCTGCAAGGCAAGAGCTTGGAAGATCGTTAGCACATAATTAGGGCTTTGAAAAAAGCAACATTCCTCTTTTAGGGAGGAAAAAAGGTGTGTCTTATATTCTGAAAAAGTATGGTATTTGCACAGTACTATTGGAAAAATGAGACTATATCTATAGAACAGAGGTCCCCAACCGCCGGTCCGTGGACCGGGACCGGGCCGTTGGGGCTTTTCAGCCGGTCCGCAGCGCCAGGGCCCCCTCGGCCTTTCCGCACCACCAGCGGCGCTCCCCCCGCCAGCCAGCCAAGCCCCGCGCCCGCCAGAACCGGCTCCTCGCTCTCCCCCCGCCGCCCACCGCGTTTGCAGGAGGTGGGGAGGGTCGGGCGGCCCGCCAAGGCCAGGAGGGACGCCGCTGCCCCCCCTTCCCTCTCTCCGCCCGCCGCTGCGCCTCCTTGATGTCGAGAGGAAATGCCGGCGAAGGCTTTTCTTATTTTGAATATTCCGAGTGGGCTAGCAGGGGGATAGGGAGCGCGCGCAACCGCCCGTTCTCCCCCGACATTCAATATCACCTTCGCCGGCCCCGCCTCTCCTGCAAACCCCCTTGCTGAGAGCCCGGGGCGAAAGTGCTCTCGCAAAGGTGAGGCGGGCAGGGCGTGCGCGCGTCATTGCTGAGAAGAACGGAGAGAGAACGAGAGTGAGTGAGAGCAACAGACAGCAAGATAGAGAGAAAGTGAGAAAGAGACAGTGAGAAAGGGGGGGAGAGAAAGAGATAGCAAGAGAGAGAACAAGAGAGAGAAAGAGCGTGAGAAAGAAAACAAGAAAGAGTGAGAGAGAGAGAAAGCAAAAGAGACAGAAAGAAAACAAGAGAGAGAAAGTGAGAAGAAGAGAGAGAAAGAGGGGGAGAGAGAGAGAAAGAGAGAGGGGGGAGAGAGAGAAAGAGAGGGAGAGGGAGAAAGAGAGAGGGAGAGGGGGGAGAGATAGCAAGAGAGGGAGAGAGGGAAAGGGGGAGAGAGGGGGGAGAGAAAGAGAGAGGGAGAGAGAGAGGAGATAAAGGAAGAGGAGAGAGAGAAAGGAAGAGAAAGAAAGAAAGAGGGATAGAAAGAGAGAGAGAGTGAGAGATGCTCAGTGAGCCTTTCTTTGAAGTTGCCTTTCTTTCTTTCTCTTTCTTGCTTTCTTTCTTGCTCTTTTTCTTTCTCTCTTTTACCTTCCCTTCCTCTATTTCTTCTTTTCTTTCTCCTTCCTACCTTCTTCCCTTACTCTCCCCTTTCATAAGTTTCCTTGCTTCCTTCCTCTGTTCCTGTCCCTTCCCCCTTTCTTTCTTTCTTTCTTTCTTTCCTTCCTTTCCTCCCTCCATTTCTTGCTTTCCTTTTCCTTCCTCCCTTCTTTCCTCCCTCATTCCCTTCTTTCACTCCTTCCTCTCTTACTCTCCCCTTTCACACCTTTCCTTGCTTCCTTTGCACCCTTCTTTTGTTCCTGTCCCTTCCCTCTTTCCTTCCTTCCTTCCCACCCTCCGTCCATTCATTCACCCATTCCTCTCTTGATCGCCCCTTTTACGGCGCCGCTGACAGCTAGCTCCCCCCCCCCCCCACCGGGCCATGGAAAACTGGTCTAGCTTAAAGCCGGTCCCTGGTGCAAAAAAGGTTGGGGACCTCTGCTATAGAAGATGTAATTTAAAAAAAAAATAATTAGATTGTACAGTAACTGACAGATCGACATTAAAGATAAAAGAAAGGAAGAGACAGAGTGTTTTCGAACATGGGAGTCGTAATCCGTAAGTCTTAAAAGTGGCCAAGGTTAGAAGCCCACGCATTACCGGTCATGGTTGCCCTTTCGTGACCACCAGACCATCTACTTGGAAGTATTCTGGGTGGGCAGCCCCAAAAATTTCCCGGAGTTCAACATCCAGCTCGCTGTCAAGACCAACCAGTAGGAATGAATTCAGCTATTTTTAGAATTCTGAGTGAGAATCCAAAGGGAAAAAACCACCATTTTTAATGTCCATGAGATGTAGTATAGATTAGATTTAGATTAGATTTACTGGATTTATATGCCGCCCCTCTCCGCAGACTCGGGGCGGCTCACAACAATAGCAAAAAACAGTACATAGTGACAAATCCAATGCCCACCAATCCAATTACAATTTTAAGTTAAGAAATTCATAAAACAATCCCAATATATATAAAAAACAAGCACACAATCAATCAAACAGCAAAACAACATGGGCAAGGGGGAGATGTTTCAGTTCCCCCATGCCTGACGGCAGAGGTGGGTTTAAAGGAGTTTACGAAAGGCAAGGAGGGTGGGGGCAATCCTAATCTCAGGGGGGAGCTGGTTCCAGAGGGTCGGAGCCACCACAGAGAAGGCTCTTCCCCTGGGTCCCGCCAGACGACATTGTTTAGTCGACGGGACCCGAAGAAGGCCGACTCTGTGGGACCTAACCAGTCGCTGGTATAACTGTCTTTGACCCAATCTGCTATTTTGTGCCTGCAATTTCCCTTTTAGCCTCGGTCCGGAGTGTCCTCCTCACTTATAAAGATATTGCACAACGTTACAGTTATTACGATTTTGAAGAAGTTCATGTTATTCTGTAACTGACTTGCTTCTGTAATTAGCACAAGTGGCCAAACTGTCAACCCTCTGACAGACCAGACAGGAAACATGACCACATGAGCTAATTTCACTTTGTTGGAAGGCTACGTTAGCAGAATCTTGAAAGTATAAATCTCCCGCCATCTCCTTTTTCAGCCTGAAAAGTTAGGGACGTGCTTTTCTGGGTTTCTTTCTTTCTTTCTTTCTTTCTTTCTTTCTTTCTTTCTTTCTTCATTCAATTTTTATGCCGCCCTTCTCCTTAGACTCAGGGCGGCTTACAACAGGTTAGCAATAGCCCTTTTTAACAAAGCCAGCCTATTGCCCCCACAATCCGGGTCCTCATTTGACCCACCTCGGAAGGATGGAAGGCTGAGTCAACCTTTGCCCGTTATGCAGCTCTGGGCTTTGCGCTGTCTTATCCAATCCTTGTCGTAGATAGCATCTCTCTCCTCTCCTGGGTCCCCAAGATAATCCCCACATAACATTACAGTACCCCAACTCTCTGATGAGGAATTTGCCTTTAGAATATTTGTATAACCAAGTCAGACATCTTGATTTTGTTAAAAGCGAAGGTTTCCTTTTTTTAAAAAAAGTAATCTTTATTAATTATTGACATTAAGAAAAATACACAGATACCATAAAACAAAGACAAAAACAAAACACAACTTATACAGACATATAGACATCACCATTCATAATTAGTTATATATCAAGTCTTAAACACTCAACAATTTACACGTTTGCCAACCTACCTGTTGACATTTTTGCTACAGCTTAAGATTGCTTACTTTTTTTTTCTTGTGTACTTTCAAATGGTGGGAAATTTGACTGTATTATAGATATTTAAGCTTTTAAATATTTTTTTTTTGATTAACCCAATCATACCACCTGCTCCAGGTTTGGTAGAATTCAGTATTGTCTCTTTCTTGTATTTCCAATGTCCAATGTGAAGGAGGTTTCTAGTGGCTAAATAAAGCGGTCAAGATGTTCAAGACAGACACCCTCGTTTTTTACCTTTGGGGCACAGACTTGGAAAAGGGACAAAGGACAGTGGGGACTCAAGGATTGGCATTTTGAGTTCACTGAAGATGCCACTTTGAAAAACAAAATCCAACTGAGCCTTACCTTAAATGTTTTGTTTGGCTTTGGATTAGTCGTCATAACCTGGACACAGTCACCTGGACAGAATTGCTCAGAAATTGCAACTGGAGCAAACGAGAGAAGGGGAGAAAAAACAGGCGAAGGATCAGCTCCAGAGAAAAGAAGGATGCATTTTCAAACGTAAGACAGGCACCTGTCCTGGCAGCGCTAATTCACACAATGTCGTTTGGCGGGACCCAGGAGAAGAGTCTTCTCTGTGGCGGCCCCGACCCTCTGGAACCAGCTCCCCCCAGATATCAGAGTTGCCCCCACCCTCCTTGCCTTTCGCAAGCTCCTTAAAACCCACCTCTGTCGTCAGGTATGGGGGAACTGAAATTTTCCCTTCCCCTAGGCTTATAGAATTTATACATGGTATGCTTATATGTATGAGTGGTTCTTTAAATTGGGGTTTTTACGATTATTTTAAATATTAGATTTGTTTTCATTGTCTTTTCATTGTTGTTAGCCGCCCCGAGTCTTCGGAGAGGGGTGGCATACAAATCTAATAAATACAAATACAAATACAATGTTTCTTAGAGGTTGTTTTGTTGTTTTGCAAAAAATCTGCCTTCTAAGCTTTTCCTCCTACGCCACTCAATCCACCCACGTCTCAGGATCCCTAGATTTCCCTAGGAATGTTCTCACCCATCCGCTTGCGACCACAATGGAGCCCAAAATTTAGGTTGCTAAGTGAGTTGTGCCCAATTTTATGACTTTTCCTGCCGCCCGTTGTTAAGCGAAACACTGCGGTTGTGAATAACCCAGTTAAGTGAGCCTGGCTTCCCCACTGACTTTGTCAGAAGGTCACAAAAGAAAAATACGTGACTCCCGGGATGTTGCGACCGTCATAAATGTGAGTCGTTTGCCAAGGGTCTGAATTGTGGTCACGTCACCATGGGGAGGCTGCAATAGTCGAATGTGTGAAAAACATAAGTCATAAGTCACTTTTTTCAGCAACGTTCCTTCCTTGCTTCTTCCCTTCCTTCCTTCTTAACTTTCCTTCCTTTCTTCTCTTAACATTCCTTCCTTCCTCCCTTAACCTTCCTTCCT
The DNA here is from genome assembly GCF_031021105.1 of Erythrolamprus reginae. Lineage (NCBI taxonomy): Eukaryota > Metazoa > Chordata > Lepidosauria > Squamata > Dipsadidae > Erythrolamprus > Erythrolamprus reginae. The sequence goes on from NC_091958.1 coordinate 55,716,035, forward strand.
TGCTTCTTCCCTTCCTTCCTTTTTAACCTTCCTTCCTTTCTTCTCTTAACCTTCCTTCCTTTCTTTCTTCTTCCCTTCCTTCCTTCTCTCCTTCCTTTCCTCTTAACCTTCCTTCCTTTCTTCTTCCCTTCCTTCCTTCTTAACCTTCCTTCCTTAACCTTCCTTCTCTCCTTCCTTTCTTTCCTCTTAATCTTCCTTCCTTTCTTCCCTTCCTTCCTTCTTAACCTTCCTTCCTTTCTTCTTCCCTTCCTTCCTTGCTTCTCTTAACCTTCCTTCCTTCCTTCCTAGCTTCTTCCTTTCCTTTCCTTCCTTAACCTTCCTTCCTTCCTTCCTTAAACATGCCTGGGATAAACATAGATCCATCCTAAGATAAAATACAGAAAATAGTATAAGGGCAGACTGGACCATGAGGTCTTTTTCTGCCGTCAATCTTCTATGTTTCTATGTTTCTTCCTTTTTTAAAAGCAGCTTCTATGAGAACCAACGTTTCTTCCCGGTTTCCCTTATTATCTCCAATCCGGGGTGCCGTAACGAAAAGAGAAATGATGGCAGCAGGAATTTCCCAAGCTTTCTCTCCGGGAAGATCCGGCCAGGAAGTCGCTCCTGACTTCCACGCTGCAAGCGAGGCTAGACTTTCCACACTGTTGAACCCAGAGTCCTCAGATGACTTCCCAGCGTTAACGGCACATTTTAACCACCAGCCACCCAGAAAGGCTGTTTCCTCATCCTGGCTTTGAAAAACAGATGGCCGTTTGAATCTTGGTCCCTCGCCAGACCCCGAGTTTCCAGAGATGGAATTCCTGGATCCAGAAGAATTCGGTGCGTCCAGGGATTCAAAGTCAGCTCGCGACAGCCTCCCCAGAGCCAATCCCCCCCCTTTTTCCAAACCTCTCCCGCTAGCCCCAAGTTCGCCCTCTCTGCGCTCTCCCTCTCTCCAAAGCAGGAGAATGCCACCTCCAAAATCCAACTTTGCGCGGCCTCTCTCCGCCGCCCCGTCGCTTGAAAAAAAGGAGAAAAACAAACAACCCACCAAGGGCTCATCGCTCTCTCTCCGGCTCCTGGAAGACAGCAAAGTCCCCGACCTCTCCCCAGCCCCACCTGTTCCACTGCTCCCTTTGCAAGGCAGCACAAATCGACAGATGCGCAGGACGAGTGGTCTCGCCAGCAGAGAAAACGAGGCACCGCTTGCCTTACTGGGCTGAAGGGAAGGAGCCCCTCCGGTCCCCCAGCGTGGGGGGAAGTGACCCCGCAGCGATGCCCCTTCCGCGCACGCCGGCTGCCCTTCACTCTCACCTCGGGGACTCTCAACTACCTCCGAGACCGACTGTCTAGACTTCAGCGCAGAGCCTTCGACCTGCATCACACCACACGGAGGAGGAGGAGGAAGAGGAGGAGGATGAGACCCCTGGAGCAGCTTCAGAGAACCGTGTGTGTACCTACCACCGGTGGAGAGGGCAATGCAGCTGTGACATCACAGTGGCTTCTTTCTCCCCGCCAGATTAGGCCACACCAGCCGGGCTCGAACATGGAAAGCTGACGTGCCCAGGATGCACAGGCTCGGCTGCGGCGCCAGACATAGGAGACCGTCGCCGGAGCGGAGGGTCTTCCCTCCCTGGACCGCCACCCACCACCCGTCCAAGAAGCAAAGAAGGCTGGGCCAGCGGCAACGGAAACCCTGGCTCTCCATGCACGTCCACCAAATGTCACAGGCTCTAATCGTTATCAAGAAAATTAAAAAAATTTAGGAAAAAAAGAGGAGAAAAGACGACATCTCGCCAAAGCATCCCAAGCATGATTTCCTTCCGATAGTTGCTATGGTGACCTTGGGAAAGTAGCCAGCCCTGAGACGGTAACCATGGAAACAAGAGAAGCCCAAAAGCAAATCATGACTTGGGGTCAACTCTGTGCAAAGGCATTGGAGGGTGGGGGGAGAGAGATAGAGGGAGTCAACAAATCCATGCATTTCTGGACGCCTGGGGGAGGGAGAGAAGAGGGGGGTGAGGGGGCTGGGAGGGCATTGGGAGGGGGATTATTGCTGGCTGGCTTGACCTGCAGCCAAGCCCCATTCGCTGCCCCCATCCTCAAGTGGTGAAGGCAAAACTGGAGCCCAGAGGTCGGTGGCTCTTGCCTGGGGAGGGAGGCAGAGGGGCAAAACCCCATTTCCCACCGGTCACCAGACATCCCCTGGCCCAGCCCTTCCTCCTCGGCCCCAAAGAGCTGCCCCACTGAAGACCAACCCCCTGCAATGCCCGGGGTCCCCCTTTTATGCACTTGGGGAAAAGGAATCCTCAATCTGAGTGTTGCATTGGCAGTTCTGTGTTAGCAAAAACTTCAGAAGAGAAAGATTTAGGGGCAGTGATCTCTGACAGTCTCCAAATGGGTGAACAGTGCGATCAGGTGGTAGGAAAAGCGAGTAGGATGCTTGGCTGCATAGCTAGAGGTATAGCAAGCAGGAAGAGGGAGATTATGATCCCGCTATATAGAATGCTGGTGAGACCCCCATTTGGAATACTGTGTTCAGTTCTGGAGACCTCACCTACAAAAAGATATTGACAAAATTGAATGGGTCCAAAGACGGGCTACAAGAATGGTGGAAGGTCTTAAGTATAAAACGTATCAGGAAAGACTTCATGAACTCAATCTGTATAGTCTGGAGGACAGAAGGAAAAGGGGGGACACGATCGAAACATTTAAATATGTTAAAGGGTTAAATAAGGTCCAGGAGGGAAGTGTTTTTAATAGGAAAGTGAACACAAGAACAAGGGGACACAATCTGAGGTTAGTTGGGGGAAAGATCAAAAGCAACATGAGAAAATATTATTTTACTGAAAGAGTAGTAGATCCTTGGAACAAACTTCCAGCAGACGTGGTAGATAAATCCACAGTAACTGAATTTAAAACTTGCCTGGGATAAACATAGATCCATCCTAAGATAAAATACAGGAAATAGTATAAGGGCAGACTAGATGGACCATGAGGTCTTTTTCTGCCATCAGACTTCTATGTTTAAAAACAGAGCAGCAGTCGGAGCCTCCGAGGAGGGAAGGCGCAGGGGGGAACCTCGTCCCCACCGCCCTCGACTCAGCCAAGCCAAAGCATCTCAGTGCAGCCTTCTAAGATCGCAGCTTGTTTAACTTCCAAAGCTTTAACTGTACAGAAACAGAACCAACAGAAGCTGTTTTCACCCTAGATTCTTAAACCAAGCAGGAAGAGTTGGGAACGGAGCAGGAAACCTGTGCGAAGAGAGAGAGAGAGAGAGAGAGAGAGAAGGGAGGCAAATGCAGGACAAGAGAAACATGTGTTTTTTTTGTTTGCTGGAAAAATAAAAACCATGGGTCATGATGCCCAACGGATCCTTTGCAGCCGCCCAGCGCTTCTCCCTAGAATACAAACCGCCTGAACTTCACACGTGGAAGGACCACGGCTCGAGTGACAGGTGTCATTCAGGGCAATCACAGCTGGGAGCAATGGAGGGGGGGAGAAGAACACAGCAAAGGTGGCCACACCACTTTCGGCTTCCTCCAAAGGGACTACAGGCCTTGGGACCAGGGGCACTGGGTGCAAAACTTCCAAGGTAGCTGCACAACAGGGAAAGACGGCGGAGGAGGAGGAGGAAGAAGAGGGGTGGGGGCTTCAGGGGGTGAGAGGAGGATTACCTTGGACTTGCAACGCTCTCCCCAGGCCCGTGGTCATTCCTTTACAGCCGTCCTCTCCTGCCCTCATGCTTGGAAGCGGTTGCCGGGTGTCCCAGGAGCCTGCTCAACGTTGGCACCTCTCCTCGGGGGAGGAGGAAGGGGGCACCTGCAGGATGCCGAGGCCAGGGGTCTCTCCGGGAATCCTTTCCGAGAGCAAGGCCGGGGGCCAGCCGCCGCCGTTCCTCCCTATCCTGGGGTAGGCGCAAACGCGCAGCATGGCTTAGCATACGCATCGCTCCAGTGCCATAGCTATGCAATGAGTCACCAGGCTGTTTACAGAGTGGGGGAACAAGCTCATCGCATTCCCAGAGAGCGAGAGAGACTTCCTTCTCCTCCCCCTGGCTGGCCCGGCCCTCTCCCCTCCCCAACCCCTAGAAGGCGAAAGGCAAGGCGCTCCTCCACCAAACTTGGCCGTTGCAAGCCAGGAAAGGGAACTTCAAAAAACACACTGAAGAAATAAATAAGTCCAAAGGGGGAGAGCGGGGAGGGGAAGGAAGCACCCCATCCCCGAGCGAGCGTTGGAACAGAAAAAGCCTCTTGATCTTTGACCAGGGGACATCTTCAAAGGGTTGGCTCTCCCCGCCACCTCACAATCAACCAATGGGAAAAAAGATGCGTGCAAACACACTTGGTGCCGTTCGGATTTTGCTGCACTCACATATTAAGTGTGAAATAGTTGCAGCCTTCTCGTTGCAAAGTCGGCAGGTTGGGTTTATTGATTGATTGATTGATTGATTAATTTTGTCCAATACACAATGAGGGTTTTAGTGGGCATACATATAGTACTCATATACTCATAGTAAAATATATCTAAGAAAGAATAGAAGAGATGATATAGGAATAGAACATATCAATGAAAGAATAGAAAAAGAGATATAGGAATAGAAGAAAGGTATAGGAGATATAGGAGAGCAATAGGACAGGTTGTCGGTGGATTTTGGTATCTTTGCTTTGAGGGCATTAGTTTGTAGTGCTGGTTCTCCAGCAGTGAGTATTAAACTTCCCGTTTCTTTCTGGACGGATCCCATTTTAAGCCAGGACTGTGTAAAGTTGTCATTGCATTTTCCTTCTGTGTTTTTCAAGTGTTTATTTATTTATTGGATTTGTATGCCGCCCCTCTCCGTAGACTCGGGGCGGCTAACAACAGTAATAAAAAACATCATATAAATCCAATACTAAAACAACTAAAAACCCTTATTGTAAAAAACAAACATCCCTACAAACAAACATAGCATGTGTAATATCTCAGTTCCCCCATGCCTGACGGCAGAGGTGGGTTTTAAGGAGCTTACAAAAGGCAGGGAGGGTGGGGGAAATTCTAATCTCTGGGGGGGAGTTGGTTCCAGAGGGCCGGGGCCGCCACAGAGAAGGCTTTTCCTCTGGGCCCCGCCAAATGACATTGTTTTGTTGATGGGACCCAGAGAAGGCCCACTCTGTGAGACCTAACCGGTCGCTGGGATTCATGCGGCAGAAGGCGGTCTCGTAGATACCCTGGTCCGGTGCCATGAAGGGCTTTATAGGTGATGACCAACACTTTGTCCGTGCAAAGCTTTGGTTTTCCATCTATTTAATCTGTCATCCAGCTGCTTTTCCTTATATTCTGCCTTTGTTTTCGTTGTTTTTATTACTCCTCCAGACTTCAATTACAAGTCTGCGGAGAGGGGCAGTATGCAAATCTAATAAAGTATTATTATTAAATTATTATTATTACTACTGTACTATGTTTAGAAAATTTACAGCTACGCGCCTCTGAACTGATTTAACTGTTGTTCATAAAATCATCACAATGTACTCCCTGTTGGCGACTACTTCACCTTTAACAACAACAACAACACAGGAGCATGCAATAGATGCAAACTAAATGTAAATCGTTCCAAACTAGACTGCGATTTCAGCAATAGAGGGCTCAACGCCTGGAATTCACTACTGGACTCTGTTGTTTCTCCCCCCAATCCCAAAATCTTCAACCTTACATTATCTACAATAGACCTCTCCCCGTTCCGAAGAGGTCTGTAAGGGGCGTGCATAAGTGCACCTTTGTGCCTACCGTTCCTGTCTTAATGTCTTTTTTACCTTTTCTATCTCTACTTTATACTTATGTTATTACATTGGCTGCCGATCGGTTTCCGGTCACAATTCAAAGTGTTGGTCATGACCTTTAAAGCTCTACATGGCATTGCACCAGATTACCTCCAGAACTGCCTGCTACCGCACGAATCCCAGCGACCGATAAGGTCCCACAGAGCTGGCCTTCTCCGGGTCCCGTCGACTAAACAATGTCGTTTGGCGGGACCCAGGGGAAGAGCCTTCTCTGTGGTGGCCCTGGCCCTCTGGAACCAACTCCCCCCGGAGATTAGATCTGCCCCCACCCTCCCTGTCTTTCGCAAACTACTCAAGACTCACTTATTTATTTATTTATTTATTTATTTATTTATTAGTTGGACTTGTATGCCGCCCCTCTCCGAAGACTCGGGGCGGCTTATACCGCCAGGCATGGGGGAGTTGAGATATTCCTTCCCCCTAGGCCATTATAAGTTATGCATGGTATGTTTGTGTGTAAGTTTGGTTTTATAATATGGGTTTTTTAGTTGTATTATTATTGGATTGTTACATGCTGTTTTTATCATTGTTGTTAGCCTCCTCGAGTCTACGGAGAAGGGCGGCATACAAATCCAATAAATAAATAAGTACGGTAAGTAAGTAAGTAAGCAAGTAAATAAATAAATAAATAAATAAACAAACAACATACTACAATACAATACTATATTTGTATGACAAATACAATAAATAAATAAAATAAAATAAATAAATTTTCACAATATAACAAAACAACTCAAAAGGGGGAGCAGGGAGGGAAAGGAAGCAAAATTCGGGCATCCCATCCCATCCCCAAACATTGAAACAGAAAAAGCCTCTTAATTGTTGACCAGGAAAAAGCTTCCAAGGCTTGGCTCTTCCCGCAACCTACCAATCAACCAATGGGAAAAAAAGATACGTGCAAACACACTCGGTGCCGTTTGGGAGACAGGTGCCACCAATGGAGAGACAGTTCCTGTGCACCCCCCCCCCAAGCACTTGTTCACATTTCTAGGGTCTTCTGACAACGGGGTCTCCCGTTTTTGCTGTCCTACTTGCTAGCAAAATGTACTCAAATTTTGACCCACAGTAGAAATATCTAGAGGAACCATTCCATAAGGCCAGTCTGAAAGGATGCGATCGGCTTCAGGCGCAACAAAGCATTAGCTTCTCTTTGTATTATTTATTTCTACTCCACTGAACAAGTACCGTATTTTTGGAGTATAAGACGCACCTTAGTTTTTGGGGAGGAAAACAGGGGAAATAGTCTGCTTACCAGGCATTCATCTGGCTAGCGTCCTTAGACAGCACATTATTTTATCCCCTGGTGAGGGCTTTAAAAAAACCTTATTTGGAGAGAGTAGCAATGAAAGAGCTTGCAAGCCAGTAAGAGCTGGGAACATCGTTAGCACCTGGAAAGAAACATTCGGAGCAAGTAGAGCAATGGAAAAAACCCTGCAGAGACTTAGGGCTTGGAAAACATTCTTTGCAGGGAGTAACAATGAAAGAACCTGCAAGCGGGTAAGAACTGGGAACATTGTTAGCACCTGGTTAGGGCTGGAAAGAAGCATACAAAGTAGAGAATGAAAAAAAACCCCTACAAACACAGGGGTTGGAAAACATTCTTTGCAGAGAGTAACAATGAAAGAACCTGCAAGCGGGTAAGAACTGGGAACATTGTTAGCACCTGGTTAGAGCTGGAAAGAAGCATACAAAGTAGAGAATGAAAAAAAAACCCTACAAACACAGGGGTTGGAAAACATTCTTTGCAGAGAGTAACAATGAAAGAACCTGCAAGGTAAGAGCTGTTAGGGCTGAGGGGAAAAAAGCTACAGAGTATAAGACGCAACCAAATTACCAGCCTCTTTTAGGGCGGAAAAGAGTGTGTCTTATGCTCCAAAAAGTATGGTATGTTTTTGTAGCATTCGATGCAGTAAAGGACTAGGGCCTCTCACTAGACTAGTCCCTGGCCAATGAGTATGTAGTATGTTTGTGATCTGAATCTGTTTTAGCTTTCTTGGACTGGTTTTAGATCAGTCATTTATATTAATTGGATTTCAGATGTTTTATTGCATATTGGTTTTTTGATACGTTATGAGCCGCCTCGAGTCCAACATACAAGTCCAATTAATAATAATAATAATAATAATAATAATAATAATAATAATAATAATAATAATGGAGGAATGGCTGTGCTTCAGGCAAACAGAGATCAGGGAAGACCCTGGTTATATTCCTGAGATGCCACAACTATTGTTTATGCAATTAACCCAAGTACCTGGATTCACAAGTGACCTATTAATAATCATGCAAGGTTGGTTGTTGGCACCACAAACAAACTGCAGATTCTACAAATACCCAAATGAAATCCTGCCAGCATAAGTAACACAGGCTCCTATTAACTCCATCTCTTATAACCTCTTTCAAGAGTGAGGAACTATTTCTTCTCTTTCAATCCTCGATCGGGATTGCAAAGTGATGAAAACCTAAAGAACATTTTATGCATTCGAGACCTTTCCGGCATTCCCACCTTAAATGTGCTTTTCTGGATCTTTCACACATAAAAGCTAACTTGACCCAATCCTCGCTCCCAGTTGGGGCCAATGGAAATTGTAGCCTTAAATGAGAATGAGACGCATTGAGCTGGGAAAGGATGAGCAGGAACCTATACCAAAGTCCACTTCACCCTGCCCCAAGTAGCCTTGCCAAAACACCAAAGCTTCCATCTATGAAAAGCTTCCATCTATGAAAAAGGCAAGTGTTTTATTAATAATAATAATTATAATAATAATTTATTAGATTTGTATGCCGCCCCTCTCCGAAGACTCGGGGCGGCTCACAACAAGCGATAAAACAATATTCTACAGGCACAAATCTAATATTATCTAATTTATTATCTCTTTTATTCATTAAACATGAAACTCAATCAACTGAACATTTTAAAAAGTGTCACAAATAGCACTGACTGGTGCTAATGGTTGATACAGATTGCTGCTAGCATCCTAGGTATCAGCCAAGTATCTTCTTAAAATATATGATGTTCTGAGTAACAGTTTTTTTGCAGTTCCACTGGTGTTATTGTAGAAAGCTGCAATTTCTTGATGTGTTTTGTGAAATTCTTGGACATGGCACCAAGTGCTCTGATTATTGTTATTGCTATTATTATTATTGTTGTTGTTATTATTATTATTGTTGTTGTTGTTATTATTATTATTATTTTCATTAAACATGAAACTCAGTCAACTGAATAGAAACATAGAAACATATAGAAGACTGACGGCAGAAAAAGACCTCATGATCCATCTAGTCTGCCCTTATACAATTTTTTGTATTTTATCTTAGGATGGATATACAGTTTATCCCAGGCATGTTTAAATTCAGTTACTGTGGATTTACCAACCACGTCTGCTGGAAGTTTGTTCCAAGCATCTACTACTCTTTCAGTAAAATAATATTTTCTCATGTTGCTTCTGATCTTTCCCCCAACTAATCTCAGATGGTGCCCCCTTGTCCTTGGGTTCACTTTCCTCTTAAAAACACTTCCCTCCTGAACCTTATTGAACCCTTTAACATATTTAAATGTTTCAATCATGTCCCCCCTTTCCCTTCTGTCCTCCAGAGTCCAGACTATACAGACTGAGTTCATGAAGTCTTTCCTGATACGTTTTATGCTTAAGACCTTCCACCATTCTTGCAGCCTGTTTTTGGACCCGTTCAATTTGATTCATATCTTTTTGGGGGTGAGGTCTCCCGAACTGGACACTATTATTCCAAATGGGGTCTCACCAGCGCTCTATATGGCGAGATCACAATCTCCCTCTTCCTGCTTGCTATACTTCTAGCTATGCAGCCAAGCATCCTACTTGCTTTCCCTCCCACCTGACTGCACTGCTCACCCATTTTGAGACTGTCAGAAATCACTACCCCTAAATCCTTCTCTTCTGAAGTTTTTGCTAACACAGAACTGCCAATACAAGACTGATACCAGAATTCCTCTGAATTGGCTCTGATAGCAGATACGGTTTGCTGCCAGTGTGTTGTTGTTTCAAGCAGAGCTCAGCTCAGGCTCTCTCCCAAGTACAAAACAGGGTTAATTATAATTTGCGCAAAGCCCTGCTGATACAGCCAGCTGCCGCTGGGTAACATCCGGTCCACCGTGTTTAGGAAGTGACTGCAAGCAGGAAGATTTCTCGGGCGTTGGAGACGCGAGAGGGGGGAAAAAAACCACACAGCGAGCTGTGGCTTTTCATCAGTGCCCAGGCAGAAAGGTAAATAATACGATATTACATCCCCGGCAGGTTGGCTGGGGGAAGTCATTTGAACGGGACTGCAGAGGGGCTTTAAAAAAAAAAATCCCCACGTAAAAGAAAAAGGAAACTGCTCCAAACTTCCCATCCTGAGAGGTTGTGAAATGTTCGATAGTTCAGTTTCTGTCTTCTGAGCCCCCATTTATTATGATAGGGCAGCAGGAACACAGCATTCCTCTCTGGAATCTACGGCTTCTCCTCGCCACAGAGAAGTTTGCTTGGTGGGCTAATTGCATATTCAAACAGTCAGCTTTGAAAGGAGAGACGGAGGAGGAGGAAGAGGAAGAGGAGGAGGAGGAGGAAGAGGAGGAGGAAGAGGAGGAGGAGGAAGAGGAGGAGGAAGAGGAGGAGGAGGAGGAAGAGGAGGAGGAGGAAGAGGAGGAGGAAGAGGAGGAGGAGGAAGAGGAGGAGGAGGAGGAGGAAGAGGAGGAGGAAGATGAGGAGGAGGAAGAGGAGGAGGAGGGAGAAGGAACATACACAGCACTTGACATGATAACTGAAATCATTTCATCTTTGGAACCGATTCATCTCGCAAGCTGGGGAATTCCTCCCTCTCATGGCGCCTTACTCAGAATTCATGGCATTATTTTTTTTTTGCACCCTGTGGTGTAGCTTCCCCTCCCGTAAATTATGCTGCAGACACAATGTCTCGGTTCCCTATGGAGAGCAGCCCCCTCCCAATTGCCGAGGGTCTTCAATGGGAAGAAGCCACATTCACTTTCACGACCGGGATACTAACTTAACTGCAATGATTTATAAATGTGGCGAGAAAAGTCGTAATATGAGGCAAAGCTGACTTAACAGATATCTCATGCAGCAACATCAATTTGGGCCTCAACTGTGACCATACGTTGAGGACTCACTTTATTTACATTCAATCTGGCGAAAATAAATTAAGCACCTCAAAAACAAGGAGAAGCCTTAATTGGCCTATAAAGAGGTTACCAGAAGTAACTTGGTTTGGGCATAAACACCAGAGAAGCAGGCAAGGTTCTCTTTGAGCAAACTAGACAATGACAGGTCTCTTATGGCAGTGATGGAGAACCTATGGCATGGCTGCCACAGGTAGCACACGAGCCATATCTGCTGGCACCCAAGCTCAGCTCCAACACGCATGGGTGTGCTGGCCAGCTGATTTTTGGCTTGCAGGAGCTCTGGGAGGTCGTTTTTGGCTTCCAGGGAGCCTCCAGGGGGATGGGGGAGGGCGTTTTTACCCTTCCCCGGCTCCAGGGAAGCCTGGGGAGGAAGAAACACGAGCCTACTGGGGCCACCAGAAGTTGGGAAACAGGCCGTTTCCAGCCTCCAGAGGGGGTGGGGGAAACTGTTTTCGCCCTCCCCAGGCATTGAATTATGGGCGTGGGCACTTGTGCTTGCACGATAGCCTCCACACTCGCTCTTTGGCACCCGAGGGAAAAAAGGATCGCCCTCACTGTCTTATGGGGTCCACTAAGATGTCCACTTCTAGTCCAGTCTAACCAGTGAGCCGATCTCCCAGATCTTTCAATCTTCATCATGAAATCGAGGCCTTGTGAGAACTTGGCTAGCAGCATAGAAACATAGAAGACTGACGGCAGAAAAAGACCTCCTGGTCCATCTAGTCTGCCCTTATACTATTTCCTGTATTTTATCTTACAATGGATCTATGTTTATCCCAGGCATGTTTAAATTCAGTCCCTGTGGATTTACCAACCACGTCTGCTGGAAGTTTGTTCCAAGCATCTACGACTCTTTCAGTCAAATGATGTTTTCTCACGTTGCTTCTGATCTTTTCCCCAACTAACTTCAGATTGTGGCCCCTTGTTCTTGGGTTCGCTTTCCTATTAAAAACACTTCCCTCCTGGACCTTATTTAACCCTTTAACATATTTAAATGTTTCGATCATGTCTCTCCTTTTCCTTCTGTCCTCCAGACTATATGGATGGTCACATGAAAGGAGAGGGTCAAGCGAAGGTTCCTCCTTTAGAACTGAGCTGTTTTGTGAAAGCCCCTCCAGTTGCTAGCATTGAGAGTAGGCGGCAGAAAGTCTAACTGATTTGAAGGACAGGAAAGTCCATGCTCTTTTTGCAATGGGTCACTCCACTGCAGCACCCAGTTCAAACAACTGCCCCCCTGCCCAACCCCATACCTGCTGCATGTCTTCTTCGAGTGTCCGACGCCTGCTGATGCATGTTGGTAGGGAGCATGGAGGCAGAATTGCACTGAAGGGTTTCTTGAAGCAGTTGGATGGGATAGACAGACGCATGCATGCATGGCCCAAACGAAAAGTAGAAATACACAATGACTCAGAAGCGTCTCCTGCCTCGAATACCGATGCTCGGTTGATTCATTCAACATGTGCGAAGTTCCCTCCTGAGGTCAACCCCTCAAACTTTCCAAATCAATTCCTAGCCAGCCAATTACGCACTAGAAAACAACAGATTTAAGAACTTCTAGACTAGATTAGTCTACGTCTATCTCCGTGGTTCTCAACCTTTCTTCTTCTTTTTTTTTGAAAAAAGTTTTTGCTATTTTTCTCCTCCGCGGGGAAAATATTTACTGACCCCTCACATCCTGGACACAAATTGTTTCAACTCCTACCCTCAAAACGTCGCTACAGAGCACTGCACACCAAGACAACTAGACACAACAGTTTTTTCCCGAACGCCATCACTCTACTAAATAAATAATTCCTTCAACACTGTCAGACTTTCTACTAAATCTGCACTTCTATTCTACTTTTTTTCCTCATCATTCCTATCACCCATTTCCTCCCATGTTGACTGTATGACTGTAACTTGTTGCTAATATCCTAAGATTTTTATTAATATTGCTTCTTCATTGCTTATTTGACCCCTATGACAATCATTAAGTGTCGTACCACATGATTCTTGACAAATGTATATTTTATTTTATGTACGCTGAGAGCATATGCACCAAGACAAATTCCTTGTGTGTCCAATCACACTTGGCCAATAAAAATCTATCTATCTATCTATCTATCTATCTATCTATCTATCTATCTATCTATCTATCTATCTATCTATCTATAACATAAAAAAGAATACATCACATTATTTATTTATTGGATTTGTATGCCGCCCCTCTCTGTAGACTCGGGGCGGCTAACAACAGTAATAAAAAACATCATATAAATCCAATACTAAACAACTAAAAAAGCCTTATTGTAAAACCAAACATCCCTACAAACAAACATAACATGCATAAATTGTAAAGGCCTAGGGGGAAGGGAATATCTCAGTTCCCCCATGCCTGACGGCAGAGGTGGGTACATATACCTTCAATAAGAATCAATATACAAATATTTATCACTTAAAAGAAACAATAGTGCAATTACCCAAGTTGCACTCCAATTTTAATTTAAATATTATTTAATCCATCTCAATCGTCCCTCTCTCCACTCCCCTCTTTCTATCTCAGATGGCTATTCCACCTCCAGTACCTACCTTTACACCTTCTCTCCCCATTCCTCCTACCATCTCCCCCTCCTTCTTTTTTCCTTCTACTTCTCTATCTCCCCTTCTACTCCCTCTCCTCTCACTCTTTCTTGCCTACTTCCTCTTACACTCTCTAAATCCTTCCCTGAGTGGATAGTTTAATTACAATTTTTTTTCTTAGTTTATTTATTTATTTATTGGATTTGTATGCCGCCCCTTTCCGCAGACTCGGGGCAGCTAACAACAGCAATAAAACAGCATATAATAATAATAATCCAATACTAAAACAGTTAAAAACCCTTATTATAAAACCAAACATATGAACAGACATACCATGCATAGAATTGTAAAGACCTAGGGGGAAAGAGTATCTCAATTCCCCCATGCCTGGCGGCAGAGGTGGGTTTTAAGCAGCTTACGAAAGGCAAGGAGGGTGGGGGCAATTCTAATCTCTGGGGGGAGTTGGTTCCAGAGGGCCGGGGCCACAACAGAGAAGGCTCTTCCCCTGGGTCCCGCCAAGCGACATTGTTTAGTTGACGGGACCCGGAGAAGACCCACTCTGTGGGACCTAACTGGTCGCTGGGATTCGTGCAGCAGAAAGTTATTTTTCTCCCCACCAAAAAACCCATGCCCCAACCTCATCTAGGTCAACTTAGTATATATAAGTCATCTACTAAATATTGTCAGTTCTCAAGCTTTCTAATGCTGAAACCCCTTAATACAGTTCCTCATGTTGTGGTGGCACCCAACCATAAGTCTAGCACCAATTCTCCCAACAGAGCTCGAAGCCGATTGGCAGGAAGGTCAGAAGGACACTCCCACTGTAAACACCTGATTGGTCAGATTGTAAAAATAAGTTCCAAGGTGCCAGAATAGAATCCTTAGTTCCCAACACTGTGGGAATTTTGTCTTTTCCCGTGATCTTAGGCGACTCTTGTGAAATGGCCGTTCGACCCCCAAAGGGGTCCTGACCCCCAGGATGAGAACCACGGGTCTGTCTGGAGGTAGACCTTTCTTAGCTCAGCAGGCCATTGGTCATACAGCCTTTGCAGGGTTGCAACCATCAGAGTCTTATGCAATCTGGACTCCCCCTACAATCTGGGAGGGGGGGAGATCAACTTCCCAGAAGTCTCAGGAATGGTGGGATTCTGGGAACTAGTATAGTTAGCCCTGGCTTTACCACAGTCCGTTTAATGGCCGTTCAAAGTTACAACAGCATTAAAAAAAAAAGTGACTTATGCTTTGCAGCCTCTCTATGGCCACATAATCAAAATCCAGATGCTTGGCAAGTGGTTCGTATTTATGAAGCTTGCAGCGTCCCAGGGTCACATGATCGCCATTGCTCACAGTCACTCATGCCCTTATCACCTCGAGGTTCGATTACTGCAACGCTCTCTACCTTTGAAAAGTGTTCGGAAACTCCAGATCGTGCAGAACGCAGCCGCGAGAGCCATCGTGGGGCTTCCCAGATTCGCCTACGTTTCTGCAACACTCCGTGGCCTGCATTGGCTACCGATCAGTTTCCGGTCATAATTCAAAGTGTTGGTCATGACCTTTAAAGCCCTACATGGCATTGGACCAGAGTACCTCCGGAACCACCTGCTACCGCACGAATCCCAGCGGCCAATAAGGTCCCATAGAGTTGGCCTTCTCCGGGTCCCGTCGACTAAACAATGTCGTTTGGCGGGCCCCAGGGGAAGAGCCTTCTCTGTGGTGGCCCTGGCCCTCTGGAATCAACTCCCCTGGGAGATTAGAACTGCTCCCACCCTCTTTGTCTTCCGTAAACTACTTAAGACCCACCTATACCGCCAGGCATGGGGGATTTGAGACATCTTTCCCCCAGGCTTATTATAATTTATGTTTGGTATGTATGTGCTGTTTGGTTTTTAATTATGATAGGGGTTTTAGTTTTTTTAATATTAGATTTGTGCCATTATAATATTGTTTTTTATCATTGTTGTGAGCCGCCCTGAGTCTTCGGAGAGGGGCGGCATACAAATCTAATAAATTATTATTATTATTATTATTATTATTATTACTATTATTATTCTCCTGGCAAGAAGTCAATAGGGAAGCCAACTTCATTAAACAATGGCTTCCTTAATTTAAGAACTGCAGGGATCCCTTAACAAAGGTGGCAAGAAAGAGTCCGTGGAGAGGGGCGGCATACAAATCTAATCAATATATAAATAAAATAAAAAATGGAGGAAAAAGCCCTTTATCAACAGAAATGTTAGCCTCAATTATGGTCATAAGTCTCTATGTTATAAGGACTATCTGTACACACAACTGGAAAAGTTGAAAAATCCCATTACAACCCCAGCCACATGGACCCCTTCTTTGTGGGGAGGTAGTTATTCCCCCACTTTTGGGAAAGTTAAAAAATAAGACTCATATAACAACAGTTCCTTAAGGTGGTTTCATTGAGTGCTGGGTTTTTGGAGGTGAGGTTTGAAGCCAGGGGCTTTCCAGGTTTTAACTGATTTTGTCCCAAGGAGGGGGAAATTCCAACAACCACAGATAAGGGCAAAAAAAGAAAGAAGCATAAATTAAGTTGATGGCTCTCAAATTCAGGTCTAGGCTTGCTCTGGAAAATAATACCCCCCCCCCCCCGCTGTCTAGACCCGAGTTCTCCAACCTTCGCAACTTGTGGACTTCAACTCCCAGAATTCCTCAGCCAGTTTTGCCAAGGTCGGAGACCCCTGCTCTAGATTCATGTGCTACAAAGGGAGTAACAATGAAGTGTTTGTTTGTTTATGGATGCATGTAGTATCCTGACACAAAGTAGATTAGTGTATATCATTGTAGATAAACACAGACTGTTACAACAAAAACTCAAGTCAGCCGTGCTTTTTACTAGAGGGGAAATCCTTCTCTGAACCCAATCAAGTTTGCAAGCCAGCTGCATTTCAAGTGTGAAAACAGTTATAAGTCACTTTGATCAGGGCCGCTGTAACTTCGAATGTCACTAAATTTTAAGTGAAGAACCATTGTGCCTACTGTCCCTGTCCATCATTACTTTCTACTTAAGTTATGCTTATACAAACTACTATCCTATACTTGTTCGATAAATACATAAATTAGATAGATAGATAGATAGATAGATAGATAGATAGATAGATAGATAGATAGATAGATAGGAGGAACTGGCATTAGAAAGGTTGAGAATCCTGTAGGCGAAATTCATAATTTTAAATCCCGCTGACCCCTAATATGAATTTATTTTAAAAGATCAATAGCATTTAGTGGCAATATCCACCAACATTTTCTCACGGGCCACCAGTTGGTGATCTCGGCTCTACACACTTGCTAACGAGTCCTATACTAACACAACACACCCACCCATCGCAGCTGCCCCCCGGCGCCTGCTTTTGACACGCGAGAGCCGCATTCACCCCACCCTTCTTCCTCCAACAGGTCGGAGACGCCAAGCCCGTTTAAAGGCCGGGGGGGGGGAGCTTTCCAGGGGACGGGGAGGCTGACCAGGCGCTCAGATGAAATCTGGGAATCCGTTTGGAATGAGCGGCATAGAAATAAAATAAAAGTATAATAAAATAAAATAAAATAAAAAAACAATAAAATAAAATAAAATAAAATAAAAAAGGAGGGGGGAAGCCGGCCGCCTCCCGCTTCCGAAGCGGGAAGCTTAATTCGAAAAATTACTTGCGAACACTTTACTTCCGCCACGTGCGGGACGAGCAAACTCCGCCCTCTCCATCCCGCCCACCCTTAGGCCCCGCCTTCGCATGGCTGCGCAAGCGCGCGTCCAAAGAGGCGGCGACGGCACCGCCCAGGCCGCTTCGCTTCCCCTCAGAGCGGAGAGCGTCAGTTTTCCTTCCTTTCCCGCCGCCCCCGTTTCCTCTCCTCTTTCCGCCACTGTGGCTTTCTCTTTCCCCCTCCACCCCGTTCCCGCCGTCGCCTCACCTGGAGCGCTCGGGCTCGCTCAGCCGGCGACCAGCCGTTGCCCGGCGGGGCTTCTGAAGCGACGGAGGCGGGAAAGCCCCGCCAGCTGACGAGTCAGCGGGGGAGGGGTGAGGAGGATGAGGGGGGAGCTGCGCGCGCCTCCTCCTCTTTCCCCCCTCCCTTTCGGGCACCTGCCTCCTCTCTGGTGCGCATGCGGCGAATGAGCAGAGGAGGAGACCACAACAGGGAAGAAAAGGGAGGGGGCAAAAGAACCATTCGCGTGCGCCCAGCTCTTCCTCCCCTCTTTTTTTTTCCCGCCCAGCCTTTGATTTTTGAACGCTTCCAGCCAATCGGAGTTCTCCGTCTGGGTTTCCGGGATGGTATGACTATGAAGCTTCCTCACGTCGGAGGTGGGAGGGGGAAGAGAGAGGGAGAGAGGACGCCACGCCCCCTTCATCGCCAGAGTCCTTTTCTGTTAGCCCCGCCCACGATCTGGCCACGCCCATAACATTTCATTCTTGGGGAAAGAGAAAGCGCGGGAACGCCATTAGTGCCCTTCTCGTGTAATATAAACAGAGTTATAAAATCTGTGGATACTACCCATACGTATTTGACTGACTGACAAAAATAAATAAATTTTGATGAGTGGCAAGTGTCTTTTGCCGTTGTTTTAAAAAATAATTATATATCGAATGATATATAAAATAATATATTTTTGAAAAATCGAATAAATCAAATAAATAAATAAGATTGTACCAGTTTCCAATTCAATACAAATAACAAGCAGCCTAGTATTTCTGGTTGCTACATAGTAGTGGTGTGTTATTACTTCCATGTATCATTTCCTCTTTGCTTTATTTTAAACTCTTACCATATGGCTGAACTGTTACAGTATTAAAATTTTGGGAAACAAATACAGCACATACAAAGGGAAAACAAAAACCAGTGGCAAAATATTTTGAACCGCAAGCTTCCCTTATATTTCTGACATTCTAAATGCAGACCCTGAAATCTTCAGGGGCCAGCTTAAAAATGACCTTTACATATACTATACTTTTTTTTTTCATGTGGGATCTCTATGCTGTTTTCCTGCATGAGAAAGGGAGGAGACCCTCTGCTAATTTTGAGAAGAAAAAAACAATAATTTAAGATTAACCTCCGGGTCCGTGGACTAAACAATGTTGTTTGGCGGGTCCCAGGGGAAGAGCCTTCTCTGTGGCAGCCCCGACCCTCTGGAACCAGCTCCCCCCGGAGATTAGAACTGCCCCCACCTTCCTTCCCTTTCATAAACTCCTTAAAATCAACCTTTGCCGCCAGGCATGGGGGAATTGAGATATCTCCCCCCGGCCTATACAATTTATGTATGGTATGTTTGTATGTACAGTATGTTTGATTAATAATGGTTTTTTAAAAATGTTTTTAAATCTATTAGATTTGTTATGAATTGTTCTATTGCTGTTGTGAGCCGCCCCGAGTCTACGGAGAGGGGCAGCATACAAATCTAAACAAATAAACAAACAAATAAATAAATAAATAAATGTTTCATAAATAAAAAACTTTTTTAATGAAAAAAAAGATTAATCGGTCCATGCTGGATAAGGCCAGGTACAGAAGGGAAGATTGACAAGGGTTTGGAGTAGAACGCAATGCCCTGTTTTGGAGGGCAGGAAGGATTCCTTTGAAGCGGGCTTAAAGAAGGTTGACTGTTGTGTTTTACAAGTGCTGCACTGGGCAGCTCTCGTTCCCTTCCCAGCTGTTGCTCTACCAAGTTGATTGAGAGAGAGACGGAAAGAGGTTTGCTTGGCTCTGCTTGGCCCTGCCCTCCTCTCTTCTCCTCTCCTCTCCTTTCTTTTCCTTTGCTCTCCTCTCTGGATTTACCAACCACAGTAACTGAATGGCTGAACTGAATTGCATGGCTACAATCAGTGGAGTTCACTCAGTTGGAGCCCCCGGTATCGGAGGAAGCACGCGTACGATCGCAGTGCAAATACCTCCACTCCTTCTCACTCTCTCTCATTACGATCCCCAGGGGACCGTGGATAAAAACTGAATTGTCTTTCTTTCCCTTCCTCAGCCGAAGCCGCCATGAAGTCCTACCAGAAGCTGAGCACGGACGTCTCTTGGCTCAGCGAGGCGGAGGAGGAAGACGCCGACGGGAAACCCTTGTGCCACCAGAAGTTGTCGGCTTGGTGGCTAGGTGGGGGCCTCTTGATGATGGCTGCCTTCCTTAGCGGAGTGACCGTTTGGGTCCTTGGCCAGATTTGGTGGGACCAGCACGGGGTTCCCTCCTGGTCCAAATGCACCTCCGTGCCACAGACTCGTCGCTTTGACTGCTACCCGGAGAAAAGTGTGGTGGTGACGCAAGAACTCTGCGAGAGTCGGGGGTGCTGTTTTGTGGAGAGCGAGGGGCCCCTCGACCGAACAAACGGGGTCCCCTGGTGCTTTTATCCCCCTGGTTTCCCCAGCTACACCTTGGGGAGCACGAATGAGACCGACCTGGGCCTGGTGGGTTTTCTAACCAGAGAAACAAAGACTTATTACCCAAAAGACATCGAGAAGCTGCAGCTCAGGGTGGAGTTTGAAACAGATTCTCGGCTGCACATCAAGGTGAGATATTTGTTAAACGTTCTCGCTGCCCCTTTGGCGATGTTGTTTTTGTTTCCACAAAGAGCATCTTCCTACAAAAAGATATGGATCAAATTGAACAGGTCCAAAGACGGGCTACAAAAATGGTGGAAGGTCTTCTGCATAAAACTTACCAGGAAAGACTTCATGGACTCAATCTGTAGAGTCTGGAGGACAGAAGGGAAAGGGGGGACATGATTGAAACATTTAAATATGTTAAAGGGTTCAATAAAGTCCAGGGGGGAAGTGTTTTTAATAGGAAAGTGAACCCAAGAACAAGGGGACACAATCTGAAGTTAGTTGGGGGAAAGATCAGAAGCAACGTGAGAAAATATTATTTTACTGAAAGAGCAGTAGATGCTTGGAACAAACTTCCAGCAGACGTGGTTGGTGAATCCACAGGAACTGAATTTAAACATGCCTGGGATAAACATAGATCCTCCCTAAGATAAAATGCTTGAAATAGTATAAGGGCAGAGTAGGTGGACCAGGAGGTCTTTTCCTGCTGTCAATCTTCTATGTTTCTAGGTAAATCATGAAATTAAGTCCACGTAGGAGCGAATGAAATCAACTTTATTTTTCACCCAGCTCTCTTACAATGAATGTTATCTCTTACACTACTTCAGCTATGTACATGCACAGTTTTACATGTACAGTTACAATGAACAGTATAGAAACATAGAAGATGTGAACTGAGCATCCATTTGTGGCTTTGTGTCACATCTGGGCTTGCCCAACCAGATGATACCAGGATATCTGCGAGACCGCCTTCTGCCGCACAAATCCCAGTGGCTGCTTAGGTCCCACAGAGTTGGTCTTCTCCGGGTGCCGTCGACTAAACAATGTCGTCTGGCGGGACCCAGGGGAAGAGCCTTCTCTGTGGTGACTCCGACCCTCTGGAATCAACTCCCTCCAGAGATTAGGACTTCCCCCACCCTCCTGGCCTTTCGTCAACTCCTTAAAACCCACCTCTGTCGTCAAGCATGGGGGAACTGAGACATCTCCCCCTGCCTATGTAGTTTTTATGCATGATATGACTGTATGTATGTTTTTTATATTGGGGTTCCTTGTTTTTAGATTTTTTAAATGTATTATTGTTATTTTAGATTCTAATTATTAGATTTGACATTATGTATTGTTGTTATCACTGTTGTGAGCCGCCCCGCTTCTGCGGAGAGGGGCAGCATACAAATCTAATAAATAATAATAATAATAATAATAATAATAATAATAATAATAATAATAATAATAATGATGATCTTTGACCTACACAAGGAATGCTACCTTTCCATGCGATGCGTAATTTGTACTTCTGTTGCTCTTGGTAGATCACCGATGCCACCAATCCCCGGTACGAGGTGCCAATTGACGTTCCCAAAGTCATGAAGAAGGCGGAGAATCCTCTCTACTCTGTTGAGTTCTGCAAGGAGCCTTTTGGTCTGATCGTGAAGCGAAGGCTCTCGGGGACAGTTCTGTAAGAATTTATTTATTTATTCATTCATTCATTCATTCCTTTATTTATTTATTTGATTTGTATGCCGCCCCTCTCCGTAGACTCGGGGCGGCTTACAGCAATGATAAAAACAATATATAATTCCAAATCTAATAGTTAGATTCTAAAATAACAATAATAAATTTAAAAAGTCTAAAAAACAAGAAACCCCAATATATAAAAAACATACATACAGTCATATCATACACAGAAAACTACATAGGCAGGGGGAGATGTCTCAGTTCCTCCATGCCTGATGACAGAGGTGGGTTTTAAGGAGCTTACGAAAGGCAAGAAGGGTGGGGGCAGTTCTGATCTCTGGAGGGAGCTGATTCCAGAGGGTCGGGGCTGCCACAGAGAAGGCTCTTCCTCTGGGTCCCGTCAAACGACATTATTTAGTTGACAGGACCTTTGATGTTGCTCTGAAAAGCCCTTCTTAAGTCACAAAAATAAATTTAAAAAGGAAAAGAAAATACATTCTCTTTCCCTTAACCGGGACATTTCCCTCTCGTAGGTTGAACACCACAGTGGCTCCCTTGTTTTTCGCGGACCAGTTTCTCCAGATCTCCACTGTCCTGCCTTCTACATTTCTTTACGGGTTGGGAGAACATCGGAGCAACTTCCTCCACCACCTGGAATGGAACACGCTGCCTCTCTGGGCCCGAGACGTCCCTCCGACGGTAGGTGTTCAGGCTGGCTTTATGAGCCAGTTTTGAGTTGAGTTTATTTTATTTTATATTTTTAGTGTAAAAGCTTGATTTTTTTTCTTTTCATATTTTTATTTATTTACTTTTTACTAGAAAATAAATTGACTTACAGCTATTATTATTATTTATTGGATTTGTATGCCGCCCCTCTCCGCAGACTCGCTATACATACATTACAATCAAGAAACCAAATTGTTCCTCTTTCTTTTAGATATTTTAATAGTATCTAAAAGTATCTAAAAATAATATGTTTGTTCTTTTTGGTGGTCAGCTGCCCAGAGTCCTTAGGGCAGTGATGGTGAACCTATGGCATGGGTGCCACAGGTGGCACATGGCGCCATATCTGTTGGCACATGAGCCGTTGCCTTAGCTTAGCTCCAAGGTGCATGTGTGTGCCAGCCAGCTGATTTTTGGCTGGCACAGAGGCTCTGGGAGGGCGTTTTGGGCTTCCAGAGAGCCTCCAGGGGGATGGGGGAGGGCATTTTTACCCTCCCCTGGCTCCAGGGAAGCCTTTGGAGCCTGGGGAAGGGGAAACACAAGCCTACTGGGCCCACCAGAAGTTGCAAAACAGGCCGTTTCCGGCTTCCCAAGGGCCTTGGTGGGGCGAAGGAAGCTGTTTTCGCCCTCCCTGGGCATTGTATTATTATTATTATTATTATTATTATTATTATTATTATTATTATTATTATTAATTAGATTTGTATGCCACCCCTCTCCGTAGACTCGGGGCGGCTTACAGCAATGATAAAAACAATATGTAAAGACAAATCTAATATTTAGAATCTAAAATAACAATAATACATTTAAAAAGTCTAAAAAACAAGAATCCCCAATATATATATTTTCAAATTCAGCTTAAACATGTGACATATATATATATATATATATATATATGTATATATATATATATATATATATATATATATATATATATATATATATATATAAACATACATACAGTCATATCATACACAAAGAACTACATAGGCAGGGGGAGATGTTTCAGTTCCCCCATGTCTGACGACAGAATTTACTTTTTTATTTTTTTATTTGATTTGATTTGATTTGATTTGTATGCCGCCCCTCTCCAGAGACTCAGGGCAGCTAACAGCAATAATAAGACAGCATATAATAATAATCCAATACTAAAAACGATTAAAAACCCATTAATATAAAAACCAAACATACATACAGACATCCCATGCATAGAATTGTAAAGGCCTAGAGGGAAAGAGGATCTCAGTCCCCCCATGCCTGACGGCAGAGGTGGGTTTTAAGTAGCTTACGAAAGGCAAGGAGGATAGGGGGCTATTCTAATCTCTGGGGGGAGTTGGTTCCAGAGGGCCGGGGCCACCACATAGAAGGCTCTTCCCCTGGGTCCCGCCAAGGTGTGGGCACTTGCTCACGTGCTCTTTCGGCACCCGAGGAAGAAAAAGGTTTGCCATCACTGCCTTAGGGAGTTGGGCAGCGTACAAATTGAACAAACAAACAAACGAAATAAGGAAACCGCAGTAAGAAATTGGAGTTCTTCCACGCTTGGTCAATAGCTTTCCTGGAGGCCTCTGATCCCCAGCTGTAAAACACAAGGGGCTTGGCTGGGTGCAACTTCGTCACGATTCAAGAAAGTTCGCCTGGGTTCTTTTGCGGGTCTGTCTCGGTTTCAAATCTCCCTGATGATCGGTTGTGGAAAGAAATACGTGGAATTGAAGATGACATCTCTACCTGTCTATTCTCGTTTTCAGGAGTCCTACAATCTCTACGGCGTTCACCCGTTCTATCTTCTCATGGAGAAAGGCGGAGATGCCCACGGGGTCTTTCTCCTGAACAGCAACTTGATGGGTGTGTCTTTCCTTTAATCCTTTTGGGAGGTGTTTAATACGGAGCCCGAATACCTTGGGGTGGACAAATGTAGCTACTGTTGTGAGCCTAGGTTGGGCCATTCCTTTATTTTCATGTACAGTTCAAGTCCCACAAGCTCTAGGTTGGCTCAGCCTTCCGTCCTTCCGAGGTGGGTCAAATGAGGGTCCAGATTGTTGGGGGCAAGAGGCTGATTCTGTAAACTGCTTAGAGAGGGCTGCAAAAGCAGTAGGAAGCGGTATATAATAGCAATAGCGTTTAGACTTATATACCACTTCATAGTGCTTTTACAGCCTTCTCTAAGTGGTTTACAAAATCAGACTCTTGCCCTCAACAATCTGGGTCCTCATTTTACTTGCCCCGGAAGGATGGATGGAAGGAAGGAAGGAAGGAAGGAAGGGGAGAGGGAAGGAATAGTGATAGCATTTAGACTTATATACAGCATCCTAGCGCTTTTGCAGCCCTCTCTCAGCGGTTTACAGAGTCAACGAAGGAAGGAAGGAGGGAGGGAGGGAGGGAGGGGGGAGGGAGGGAGGGAGGAAGGAGGGAGGGAGGGAGGGGGGAGGAAGGAAGGAAGGAAGGAAGGAAGGAGGGAGGGGGGAGGGAGGAAGGAAGGAAGGAAGGAGGGAGGGAGGAAGGAAGGAGGGAGGGGGAGGGAGGGAGGAGGGAGGGAGGAAGGAAGGAAGGAAGGGGAGGGAGGGAGGGAGGGCCATGGTGGCGCAGGTCTGAATCCACCTCTGACTCTGTAAACTGTGCAGAGAGGTCTGTAGAGTCTGTGGAGAGGGGCGGCATACAAATCCAATAAATAAATAAATAAACTATGAAGTGGTATATAAGTCTAAGGGCTGGTTTAATGTGACCTTCCCTTCTTTTCTTCTGTCTTCCTTCGTGGTCCAGAGGTGGCCCTTCAGCCGGCTCCTGCTCTCACCTGGAGGACCACCGGGGGAATTTTAGATTTCTACATCTTTTTAGGACCGGATCCCAACTTGGTGGTCCAGCAATACCAGCAAGTGATCGGTGAGTATCTCAAGAACCAGAAACACAGGAGATAATAGGTACAATAATAGAATACACGCCTTGAATTTTTTCCTGCTAGGAATCTCTAAGAAACAATAGCTTAACAAGTCTTGTGTATTTAATGTTACCTATCGGAACAGTGGCAAGAATCACTTGCGCTGATGTATTGAATATCCACCCCTTTTATTTCAGGTTTCCCAGCCATGCCCCCCTTTTGGGGACTGGGGTTCCACCTCTGCCGTTGGGGGTATGAGACAAGCAACAAGACTTGGGAGACAGTCAAAGCGATGCGGAATTTCCAGATGCCCCAGGTAAAAGGATTTCCAGAGCCCTCAGATTTGTGAGCAGCATACAAATACAAATAATAACGATAATAATAATGATGATGATGATGATGATAATAGAAACATAGAAACATAGAAACATAGAAACATAGAAGTCTGACGGCAGAAAAAGACCTCATGGTCCATCTAGTCTGCCCTTATACTATTTTCTGTATTTTATCTTAGGATGGATATATGTTTATCCCAGGCATGTTTAAATTCAGTTACTGTGGATTTATCAACCACGTCTGCTGGAAGTTTCTTCCAAGCATCTACTCCTCTTTCAGTAAAATAATATTTTCTCATGTTGCTTTTGATCTTTCCCCCAACTAACTTCAGATGGTGTCCCCTTGTTCTTGGGTTCACTTTCCTATTAAAAACACTTCCCTCCTGGACCTTATTTAACCCTTTAACATATTTAAATGTTTCAATCATGTCCCCCCTTTTCCTTCTGTCCTCCAGACTATACAGGTTGAGTTCATTAAGTCTTTCCTGATACGTTTTATGCTTAAGACCTTCCACCATTCTTGTAGCCCGTCTTTGGACCCGTTCATATAATAATAACAATAACAACAAAACAACAATAACAACATCAATAACAACAAAACAACAATAACAACAACAACAATAATAATAATCAACAGGAGCCTACTAAAAAAAGGAAGGGAAGAGGAACACCCTCTCCTTGGCTTGCCTTGATGCTGCTTAGGGTGACTGTTGGTACTATGTACATAAGAATAGAATAGAATAGAATAGAATAGAATTTTTATTGGCCAAGTGTGATTGGACACCCAAGGAATTTGTCTTGGTGCAGATGCTCTCAGCGTACATAAAAGAAAAAGAGATTCTTTGTCAAGAATCATGTGGTACGACACTTAATGATTGTCACAGGGGTCAAATAAACAATGAAGAAGCAATATTAATAAAAATCTTAGGATATAAGCCACAAGTTACAGTCATACAGTCAACCTGGGAGGAAATGGGTGATAGGAATGATGAGAAAAACTAGTAGAATAGAAGTGCAGATTTAGTAGAAAGTCTGACAGTGTTGAGGGAATTGTTTAGCAGAGTGATGGCGTTCGGAAAAAAACTGTTCTTGTGTCTAGTTGTCTTGGTGTGCAAGACAACTGGTTGGGTTTGGCAATATATAAAACAAACTAACAATGCATTCTTAAATGTATTGAAACACTATAGCTTTAAGAGTAATGCTGCATATGGCCATAAGAGGGAGCCAGAAGCGTGATTCTCTATCTCTCTGACTCTCTATTTCTACTCTGTTAGTAAGAACTATGTGTTAAATGCTGGTTTATGTATTTGTAAACTGAACAAGTAAGACTTATAGTTTTTTATATGTATTGACTGATTTAACTGTGTATGAATAGGATTGTTCTTGACTATGATATTTGCCAATTTAAATAATGTTTTATACACTTAATATATCTGGATTGTATTACTTGAACCATTATCTCTGGGCTACCAGGTGGATATCTGCTAGAACTCCATGTTTCCTCTGTATATGTGTATCTCTTACAACTCAGAGATCACTCTACACATTCCTTAACAATGACGGCAATTGTAGACCCATAAAACTGGGTGACTGCGTCTACTCTGTCTCGTGATGGGACCTCAAACTTACCACGTAACAAACAAGGCCCACAGAACGGTCCTTCAGAGGAGCCATCTCCAAATTAATAGTAGTAATAACAACAACAGTGTTGGAAGGGACCTTGGGGGTCTTCTAGTCCAGCCCCCTGCTTGGGCAGGACACCCTACACTACTTCAGACAGATGGTTATCCAACATCTGCTTACAAACCTCTAGTGTTGGGGCATTCACAACCTCTGGAGGCAAGCTGTTCCATGGATTAATTGTTCTGACTGTCAGGAAATTTCTCCTTAGTTCTAAGTTGCTTCTCTCCTTGTTTAGTTTCCACCCATTGCTTCTTGTTCTGCCCTCAGGTGCTTTGGAGAATAGGTTGACTCCCTCTTCTTTGTGGCAACCCCTGAGATATTGGAACATTATTGATTGGTCCTGTACCAGATTTGGGTCCCGTTGTCCCAGCTGGATTCTCTTTACTTCTCTCTTTGGTTCCGCTTGCAGGACGCCCAATGGAACGACATCGATTACATGGACAGCTCTCGAGACTTCGCTGTGGACCCTGAGAGGTTTGCCAGTCTGCCCCAGATGGTGGAGGATCTTCACAAGCACGGACAATACTACTTGCTCATTCTGGTAGGACCCTTTCTTCTCTTAATGCTTTTTGTGGTGTGCGCGTATGTGTGTTTATATTTGTATATGAGATAGATTTCTCTTTCCTGCCAAGGTGTTGTTATTAATAATAAATATTATTATTTTTTGTAATCATCACAGTTGGCCTTGTATTTTTTTGAATCACTTTTTTTGTTCTGATTTCAAAAATGTATATAGTTTTTCTATAGCAGGCATAGTTTCCAAGGAGCATCATCATTAATATAAAGTACTGTATAAGAAATATACTGGCGACATTAAGAAAACAGTAAGCTACATAGCAGAAATAACGCAATAACAAAAATGCTTCTATATCACTCACTTTATGTGATAGAGCAAAACGAAGCATGTTTTTGGAATCAGCACATCAAACTCCACAAAACAGACCTTATTTGGGGTGTCACCAGCGCTCTATACAGCGGGATCACAATCTCCCTGTTCCTGCTTGTTATACCTCTAGCTATGCAGCCAAGCATCCTACTTGCTTTCCCTACCGTCTGACTGCACTTCACCAGATGTGTAGACTTTCACTAGAAGGCTTTGGCAGCTGCCGGGGCCGGTTCTGAGAATTCTAGCCGCAACATCTGGAAGTTGGCCAGCTTGGGGAAACCGCTGTCTAAAACAGCTGGTTCTCATGTTATTTTTCTCTCAGGATCCCGGAATCAGTAGCGTCCAGCCTCCGGGCTCTTACTGGCCATACGACGAAGGCCTGAAGCGCGGCGTCTTCATCAACAACACCGAAGGGAAACCTCTAATCGGAAAGGTGAGTATCTCTCTATCTCCTCCTCTGCTCAAAGGGGGTCTCTTTAAAGCCCATTGACCACCCTGTCAGTCAACAAGCAGGGTTATCATTGAATAAGGAGCATCAATGCAGGAACCGCATATTTAGATCCTTACACAACTGAAATAAATAATTATGGTTAACTTTGTCAAAAGCTTTATACACATCTAATTTTAAAATACAGTGATACCTTGTCTTAGAAACTTAATTGGTTCCGGGACGAGGTTCTTAAGGTGAAAAGTTTGTAAGATGAAACAGTTTCCCATAGGAATCAATGGAAAAGCGATTAATGCGTGCAAGCCCAAAATTCACCCCTTTTGCCAGCCGAAGCGCCCGTTTTTGCACTGCTGGGATTCCCCTGCAGCATCACAAAAACACGGAAGTCTGGAAGTGGGGTTTCCCATTGAGGGGAGCCTCAGGGGAATCCCAGCAGTGCAAAAACGGGTGCTTCACTGGCAACGGAAGTCCGGAGGTGGGGCATCCCAGTGGTGGCGGTGGGTTTGTAAGGTGAAAATAGTTTGTAAGAAGAGGCCAAATCATCTTAAACCCTGGATTTGTATCTCGAAAAGTTTGTAAGACGAGGTATCACTGCACCTAATTTCCTTTTGGTAGTGGTAGCATGGTGTAACACATTGACAACATTTCTAATTGGTTCATGAATCTTTCTTTCTCTAACGAATCCATATTGATCTTCTCCAATTATCTTTGGTAAAATATATTCTCCTCCTGTTGGAATGGATACTCTGCTCAAAGGGGGTCTCTTTAAAGCCCATCGCCCACCTGTCAGTCAACAAGCAGGGTTATCATTGAATAAGGAACATCAAGGCAGGAACCACTTTCTGCCGCATGTGTCTGGTCAGGTCCCCCAGAGTCGGCCTTCTCCAGGTCCCGTTGACTAGTCAATGTCGCTCGGCAGGGCCAAGGGGAAGAGCCTTCTCTGTGGGGGCCCCGGCCCTCTAAAATCAACTGCCCCCGGAGATCCACACTGCCCCTTCCGCAAGAGTCTCACTTATGCCTGGTAGTGACTGATTTTAATATTATTGGGGTTTTAGATTATTATTTTTTAATTAATTGGATTATGATGTTGTATTGTCTTTATATGTTGTGAGCTGCCCTGTGTCCTTGGAGAAGGGTGGCCTAGATGTCCACTAAACAAACAAACAGACAACAAATAATTAAATATTTCCCACCCACCCCCCAGGTCTGGCCCGGCTTCACTGCTTATCCTGACTTTTCCAACCCAACCACTCATGAATGGTGGCTAGAAAACCTGAGACACCTTCACGCTCAAGTTCCTTTCGATGGACTTTGGATCGTACGTCTCCTTCTTATCTCCTCTTGGGCTCTGGGTGGCGAGAGATGGAAGGCCCCGAACTAGACAGTCAGTAAAAATAGGAAATGGATATAACGCTGACGGCTTCCGAGTGCCAAGTCAGGAACTCCTTTTGAAAGGGAAACCGGGTTTGCGTTTGTGTCTGTGTGTGTGTCTAGCAGCACATTTTCCGATTAACACATTTTATTAAAAGAGATAAATCTTCTTGAGCTGATGAACACATATTTTATTATCAGCATCTGCTTTTGTGAGTTACAGCTCACTTCATCTGATACTATTGTGTATTCACAGCTCCATGGAGCTTGGAAAAACTGATATATTGTAAAATATATGTTAGTAAAGGTGTTGCCAAACTCTTGGGTTGGGTTGAGTTGGGTTGGGTTGGGTTAGGGTGGGTTGAGTTGGGTTGGGTTGAGTTGGGTTGAGTTGGGTTGAGTTGGGTTAGGGTGGGTTGAGTTGGGTTGGGTTGGGTTGGGTTAGGGTGGGTTGAGTTGAGTTGAGTTGGGTTGAGTTGAGTTGGGTTGAATTGGGTTGAGTTGGGTGGGGTTGAGTTGGGTTGAGTTGGGTTAGGTTGACTTGTGTTGAGTTGGGTTGAGTTGACTTGTGTTGAGTTGGGTTGGGTTGAGTTGAGTTGGGTTAGGGTGGGTTGGGTTGGGTTGGGTTGAGTTGGGTTGGGTTGCTTTTGCTTGTGCTTTTGTTTTCGCTTTTGCTTTTGCCAGCATAGACTAACATGGCTCTAGTGAGACATTGAATTGCATTTTAATTCCACCCAGGTTTGACCTTGAAGTAAGTTTTCGGTAGGCTGGATAACTGTTAAGTTAACTGGGACAACGGTGACCTGGAAGATATTCTCTACAGAATATCCCTGACAGATTGCTCCTGAGTGTAGAAGTGTAGATTTGAGTTCATCATTCAGACGTTGAACAGGTCTACCTAACTCCATCCAGATCTCTTTGCTTTAGGACATGAACGAACCATCCAACTTTATCGATGGCTCCACAGAAGGGTGCTCCAAAGGAGATCTAGACAACCCACCTTACATGCCTGGTAAGAAAACACTGTCAAATCCGCAACAGCAAAGCTGGCACCAATGATCCTCTCATGAACTTCCGCACTACGTAAGCTTCTGCTGGTTAAGGGGATCGTTTTCTGAGTTTTAGGTCTGCCCAGGTGGGAGTCCGAAGTTAACCAGCCGTTGTGACAAATATAGTGCAGACGTTCCTGGCAAAATCATTGTGGTCAGTGAAGGGCACAATTTTTTTAATTACCGCACTGTGGGTGGGGCTTATTTTGTGGGTGGGGCTTGCCCGCCATGTGAGCAGGTGGGAGTGGCTTGACGATCATTTGACTGGGGGTGGCTTAAAGGTCATGTGATTGGCTTAAAGGTGGCCAACTTGATGTCACTCATGCCAAGGGTTTGGGTGCCCGGCCTCCCCTCGCCTCCAAGAGAGACAATTTCCCTCTGTATTGACTCTATTGACACCCGTGCCTGTCTCACCTCCCCTTCTCTGCCTCCGCCAGGGATCCTGGGAGGGTCTCTGTCGGCCAAGACCATTTGCGCTTCGGCCCAGCAGAGCGGCTCCGTCCATTACAATCTCCACAACCTCTATGGGCTGATGGAAGCCAAGGCCACCGCAAGGTAGACCATGCTCCTCGGCCTTCGGGAATTGCGTTTTTTGGGAGGTGACAGCAATAGGATGTTTGCAGGTGCAACAACATCATCTTCCTCTTCTTCCTCTTCCTCCTCCCCTTGCTATCCTTCTCCTTTTTCTCCTTCTCTTTGTCCTCCTCCCTCCACCTTCTCCTCCCCTCCTGTTCCTGCTCTTCTTCCTCTTCCTCTTCTTCTCCTTCTCTTCCTCTTCTTCTTCTCTTCCTCTTCCTTTTCCTCTCCACCTCCTCCTCCTCTTTTTATACTCTTCTTCTCCTCCTCCTCTTCCTCCTCTCCTCCTCCTCCTCCTCCTCCTCCTCTTCCTTTTTCTCTCCTCCTCCTCCTCTTCCCCCTCTCCTCCTCCTCCTCTCCTCCTTTTCCTCTCCACCTCCTCCTCCTCTTTTTATACTCTTGTTCTTCTTCTCTTCCTCCTCCCTTTCCTCTCCTCCTCCTCTTCCTTTTCCTCTCCTCCTCCTCCTCTTCCTCCTCTCCTCCTCTTCCTCTCCATCACCTCCTCTTTTTATACTCTTCCTCTTCTCTTCCTCCTCCTTTTCCTCTCCTCCTCCTCCTCTTCTTCTCCTCCTGACTAGGTTTGTGTGTTTGTTTTCCTTGCAGGGCTCTGGTTGAACTCCGAGGGAAGAGGCCCTTCGTTATTTCACGTTCCACTTTCCCCAGCCAGGGCAGGTATTCTGGCCACTGGCTGGGGGACAACCGGAGCGAATGGAAGGATATGTTTTGGTCCATTCCAGGTACCCCTCACCTGCTCCCAGGTGTAATTTTGAATATCTGCTGCTCCTGTCTCACACACAGACTGTTAGACACCCCTCTCTTATCTGGTGTGTGTTTGGATGGATGCTTCAAGGCAGGATTAGACAGATTCATGGATGCCAACTGTATCGGTGGTTATTAAAACAGATGTCCATGTGCCACCTCTATGTTGCTTGAGGCAGGCAGGAGTCCCTTGGGTCCCATTGGTTGGGGGTCAAAGGAAAGGGAGGGTCTTCCCTTCTCTTTCTGCTCAAGGTCCCCATGGACAATTGGTGGGCCACTGTGGGACACAGAATGCTGGACTCGATGGGATTTGGCTCTTCTTAGGTTCTTATGTTCTGACCTCTGTGGCCAGAGGTTGACCTCCTTTGGCCTCTGTCCAATTTCCCCAGGCCTGCTGAGCTTCAGCCTCTTCGGAGTCCCGCTGGTGGGGGCCGACATCTGTGGCTTCTCCAGCTCCACCTCGGAGGAGCTCTGCGTTCGCTGGATGCAGCTGGGAGCCTTCTACCCCTTCTCGCGCAATCACAACACTAAGTCTGAGAAGGTGAGTGAGGGGAGGGCTGGACGGGGGGGCTCATTTTTAATTTTTTATTGGGGGGTTGCTGTTGTTTTCCACATGTGCATGTGCAAATTTTTCAGCCACCATCTTGTTTTGGCTTTAAAAAATATTTTTGCAAATTTTTGGCACTGTACACACATGTGACGTGGCTGCATGGCGCACAAAGCATGCGCAGCCACTCAGTGCAGGAAGAAGCGAACCAGTGGCGAGGTAAGTTAGAATGTACCCCTGTCTGTAAGTACCTAATTTTTTGGATTATAAGACACACCAGAGTATAAGACACACCTTAGTTTTTGGGAGGAAAATAGGGAAAAGAATCTGTTTACCAGGTGTTCTGTCTGGGTGCCCCCAGACTTCTACACCAACTGGAAAAAGCAGCCAGACACGCTGGTAAAAGCAAAAGCACTTTATAGTTTGAAAAATAAACACAGAGAAAAACCTGTTCTTCCCAACAGGCAGGCTATGAGACTTCACAGCAGAGTCCTGATGGCCAGACAATACAGCAGACTTCTTGCTGCACACCCACCACTGTAGAGAATAAGACCCACACCTTTTCCCCCCAAGGTTTCAGTATTCAAAGTCACAAACCAGAATTCCAAGACGCCAAAGATCACAGCCAGGTCCCAGGACTCCCAAAGATAATACTCCACAAGCCAGGAAGGGTGGGTCTGCCTTTTCAGCCTTTCCAGAGAGCACCACACCCAAACCCAGCTGTTGCCTCTTTAGTGCTGAAAGTACCTGGCTAATTGTCCCCTTCGTTGTGTTGCTCTTCTCTGCCGGAGATCGATTATTGCTTGTGCCTTTTCATCTAAGGAATCCAGGCTGCTTGCTGGGGAGAGCTCCCTCTCGGGGGACTCTGGCTGTCCTCCCTCTCCCTCAGCCTGAGATTCCTCCTCCCCGTCTGCCTGAACCTCCTGTTCCTCATCCTCCCCCTCTGAGCAGGAAGCCGGCAGAGGATCAGCCGTTCCCTGAGGGGCCTCAGACAGAATCACAACACCAGGTATTCATCTGGCCAGCGTCCTCAGTCTGGTCAGCTTCAGCCCATTATTTTATCCCCTGGTTTTGGGCTTTAAAAAAACTTTATTCTGAGAGAGTAACAATGAAAGAGCTTGCAAGCCAGTAAGAGCTGGGAACATTGTTAGCCACTAGAAAGAAACATTCGGAGCAAGTAGAGCAGTGCGGAGAGGGGCGGCATACAAATCTAATAAATAAAATAAATAAATAAATAAATAAATAAATAAATAAATAAATGGAAAAAACCCTGCAAAAACTTAGGGCTTGGAAAACATTCTTCGTTGAAAGTAACAATGAAAGAGCTTGCAAGCCAGTAAGAGCTGGGAACATTGTTGGCACCTGGAAAGAAACATTTGGAGCAAGTTAGACCAATGGAAAGAAAAACCCTGCAAAGACTTAGGGCTTGGAAAACATTCTTTGCAGAGAGTAACAATGAAAAAGCTTGCAAGCCAGTAAGAGTTGGGAACATCACTAGCACCTGGTTAGGGTTGGAAAGAAACATTCTAAGTAATTAAAGCAATGAAGAAAAACCCTGCAGATGTAGGCCTTGGAAAACATTCTTGGCAGAGAGTAACAATGAAAGAGCTTGCAAGGTAAGAGCTGGGAAAATCGTTAGCATCTAGTTAGGGCTGGGGGAAAAACTTCGAAAAAAAGCAACATTCAGTGCACCTTATACTCCAAAAAATATAATAGTATTTTTGAGAGCGTTGAAAAGTGATTTAATTGACAAAGGAAGTGAAATTAAATGGAAGCATAGCCTAAAAAGATAAATCTAAAAAAAATTATTTGAAGTTTAAATAAAAATGTGCAAGCATAAGTGTTAACAAAATAAAGTAAAAATTTATATATTTCCGATTGAACTTCTGATAGTAATGGGGATGTAAGTATCCCAAATATCCATTTTTTTTGGGGGTGGTGGTGGTTATGTGTGTATGTTTTAATTAAAAAAAATTAAAATTAAAAAAAAGAATAGCGATTTGCTGTCTTTCTGGACTGTTGGTCCTTCCACCCTACCCAGACATCACTTGAAACCTTCTCTCCCTCTCTCCCTTCCCCTCTCCACAGGCTCAAGATCCCACGGCCTTTAGCCCGGCAGCCCGGACGGCCATGAAGGCAGCGCTAGAACTCCGTTACACCCTGCTGCCCCTGCTCTATTCTCTCTTCCACCGGGCTCACCTGCAAGGGGAGACGGTCGCCCGCCCGCTGTTTTTTGAGTAAGTCCTTGACTACGTCCAAGAGAGGATTCTTGGGTTAGCTCCGCACGGCGTTGCTGTAAAACCTTTGAGAAACGGGACTTCGGAGGGAATTTGGGAAGGGCTTTAAGGAAGAATTTATTTGTTTGTTTGTTTGTTTGTTTGTTTGTTTGTTTGTTGGTTGGTTGGTTGGTTGGTTGGTTGATTGATTGGTATGCCGCCCCTCTCTGGAGATTCAGAGCGGCTAACAGCAACGATAAAACAGTGTACAATAGTAATCTAATACTAAAAATGATTAAAAACCCATTAATATAAAAAAACCAAACATACGTACATACAAACATACCATGCATAAATTGTAGAAGCCTAGGAGAAAAGAGGATCTCAATTCCCCCATGCCTGATGGCAGAGGTGGGTTTTAAGTAGCTTACGAAAGGCAAGGAGAGTGGGGGCAATTCTAATCTCTGGGGGGAGTTGGTTCCAGAGGGCCGGGGCCACCACAGAGAAGGCTCTTCCCCTTGTAAGGAACCCGGTCCATCTTTTTTTTTCTTTTTTAAAAAATAGCCTTGTTTACCATATTTTTCTGAGTATAAGACGCACCCTTTTCCACCCTAAAAGAGGCTGATAATTTGGGTGCATCTTATACTCCGAATGTAGCCTTTTTTCAGCCCTAACTAGGTGCTAATGATTGTCCTAGGTCTTACCTTGCAGGCTCTTTCATTGTTACTCTCTGCAAAGAATGTTTTCCAAGCCCTAAGTCTTTGCGGGGGTTTTTCATTGCTCTAACTTGCTCCAAATAAGTTTCTTTCCAGCTTGCAAGCTCTTTCATTGTTACTCTCTGCCAAGAATGTTTTCCCAACCCTATCTTTGTAGGGTTTCTTTCATTGCTGTGCTTGCTCCTAATGTTTCTTTCCAGCTCTAACCAGGCACTAACAATGTTCCCAATGTCTCTCTCTGCCAAAAATGTTTTTCCAGCCCTAAGTCTTTGCAGGGTTTTCCCCCCATTGGTCTAACTTGCTCTCAATGTTTCTTCCCAGCCCTAACCAGGTGCTAACAATGTTCCCAGCTCTTACTGGCTTGCAAGCTCTTTCATTGTTACTCTCTCTGAGTAAAGTTTTTTTAAAGCCCTTAACCAGGGGATAAAATAATGTGCTGAAACTGACCAGACTAAGGACACTGACCAGATGAATACCTGGTAAGCAGATTCTTTTCCCTATTGTCCTCCCCAAAAACTAAGGTGCGTCTTATACTCCGAAAAATACGGTATACATTTTTCTTAACGTACATGAGTATTTAGTAAACAGTGTATTGTCTGGGACGTTTTGCAGTCTTCTTAACATGACCACACGAGTCTACGGAGAGGGGTGGCATACAAATCCAATAAATGAATGAATGAATGAATGAATGAATGAATGAATGAATGAATGAATGAATGAATGAAAGAAAGAAAGAAAGAAAGAAAGAAAGAAAGAAAGAAAAAAAGATTTTCCCTTCTGGCAGGTTCCCAAAGGATGAGGCCACCTACGCAGTGGAGAAGCAGTTCCTTTGGGGCAGAGTCCTGCTGGTGACGCCTGTTTTGGAACCTGGCACAGATTCGGTGATCGGTTACTTCCCCAAAGGTGTTTGGTACGATTACTACACGGTAAGATCCCGGCCCTTGAGCTCCTGACATTTAGCATTTAGATTTAGCATTTATGCTTTCCAGCCCTAAGTGGTTTACAAAGTCAGCCTCTTTCCCCCAACAATCTGGGTCCTCATTTTACCCACCTCGGAAGGATGGAAGGCTGAGTCAACCTTGAGCCTGGTGAGATTCGATCTGCCAAACTGGTGGCAGCTGGTGATCAGCAGAAGTAGCCTGCAGTACTGCACTCTAACCACTGCATCACTGAGGAAGGGAGGGAGGGAGGGTGGAAAGAAAGAAAGAAGGAAAGAAAGAAAAAAGAAAGAAAGAAAGAAAGACAAGCAGTAGGGAGGAAGGAAAGAAAGAAAGAAGGGAAAGAAGGAAGGAAGGCAGGCTGAGTCAACCTCTGCTGGCAGGCCGTTCCACTGGCTGATCGCTCTCACCGTCAGGAAGTTCCTCCTTATTTCCATCCGTTGCTCCTGCAACGGAAGGAAATTTGCTCCTGGAATTTTGCTCTGTGCATCCACACGAAGCCAAAATATGCTTTGACCCGCTTGGGTGTACGGAACAACCTTCGCGCACAGCACACCGTTCACTACCGGTGCGCCATCCTCTGCCGTACCGATAGCAACCCACCCCTCTCCCCACCTCTCTGGAGCCCAGGAGAAGCCCATTTCTGAGCCTCCTCCAAAAGCTTCCCACCCACCTGAGGTCTTCTCCTCGTCCTCTTCAGGGGTCTTCGGTGAACAGCAGCGGGGAGAGCTTGGAAATGGTGGCCCCCCTGGATCACATCAACGTCCACCTGCGAGAGGGGACCATCCTGCCAACTCAGGTGAGACAAGAAGGTGCTCTCGCTGCTCCCTCCGCTGCTCCCAATTTTATCTATCTATCTATCTATCTATCTATCTATCTATCTATCTATCTATCTATCTATCTATCTATCTTTTTTCTCTCTCTCCTATCTACCTTTCTTCTATCTATCTATCTATCTATCTATCTATCTATCTATCTATCTATCTATCTATCTATCTATTTATTAGATTTGTATGCTGCCCCTCTCCGTAGACTCGGGGCGGCTAACAACAATAATAAGACAATATAAACAAATCTAATATTTAAGTTAATTAAAAAACCCCAATTTAATAAACCAATCATACATACAGACATACCATGCATAATTTTTGTGTAAGCCTAGGGGGAGGAGAGTCTACGGAGAGGGGCGGCATACAAATCTAATAACTAATAATAATAATAATAATCTCAGTTCCCCCATGCCTGACGACAGAGGTGGGTTTTAAGGAGCTTACGAAAGGTGAGGAGGGTGGGGGCAACTCTGATCTTTGGGGGGAGTGGGTTCCAGAGGGTCGGGGCCGCCACAGAGAAGGCTCTTCCCCTGGGTCCCGCCAAGCGGCATTGTTTAGTCGACGGAACCCAGAGAAGGCCAACTCTGTGGGACCTAACTGGTCACTGGGATTCGTGTGGCAGAAGGCGATCACGGAGATATACTCGTCCAATGCCAATGATTTTTGGGTCAGGCTCGGAGAGCCCAGAGTTCCCAGGGCAAGGCTGTACGCGAGTAACGCTGATCCTCTCTCCCTCCGTGGGATTCCCAAAACTTGGATCTAGAAGAGGTCTGACTTCTGTCTTATTTCAGGTTTTTAATGCCATTTGTTAATGACAATGACTTTTCAGCCCAGAGATATGTCCCACAACAGCTTACAAACAGTGTTTCTCAACTTTGGCCACATTAAGATGGTGGGTGTTTAGCAGTTTGCAGAGTGACCCCTGAGTTATCAAGGATGCACATTGGGTGAAGGAAAACGTGGGATTGTGGGATTCTAGCAGATATTTACTAGATAGTCGGGAGATAGGAGTAACAGGTCTGCCCATGACTAAACCCCGTTGGAAAATGTATTGATTGATAAAATTGTACAGGTGTGCAGAAATGGACAAATCGACAATAGAATAAAAAGGATAAAAATGATTATTATAAGGTTTGGATTATAATTGAATTTTTAAAAAAAACCAACTGTGAGACAATGTGGAAAAAAAGACCAAAAAACAGGACACTCACAACATACAAAGTATTGTAAATAGATACGTAAATAACAATGTAGGAGATTTGGATGTAGATCTGTGTAGAAATGACACAATGGCAGGCCCATGTCTCCCCAACACTGGCTGCCGATTGGTTTCCAGACACAATTCAAAGCGTTGGTGATGACCTACAAAGCCCTACATGGCATCGGACCAGATTACTTGCGGGACCGCCTTCTGCCGCATGAATCCCAGCGACCGGTCAGGTCCCACATCAATTAGACAATGTCGCATGGTGGGGCCAAGGGGAAGAGCCTTCTCGGTGGGGGCCCCAGCCTTCTGGAATCCGGCCGTACCCTCCTTGCCTTCCGCAAGAGGGAAAGACAGGGTCGCATAGATGAAAATCTTTTAAATTCAGCCTGTCTGAAGTGACATTCTCTCCCTCCTTCCTTCTCTTTGCTAACGCTGTGTTAGAAACCCGGAGGCAGCACTGGGCTGAGACGCCGGAACCCTCTGACCCTGATTGCAGCTTTATCCCCGACCTCCAACGCCTGGGGAGACCTGTTTTGGGACGACGGTGACAGCCTGGACACCTTTGAAAAGGGGGACTATTCCTACCTGGTGTTCAACGCCACGCAGGTAAGGAGGTCTCACCTGGGAGCCGTGAGGAGAAAGCTCAGGTTCTTCTACTTGGTTTATTTACTGATTTTATTGATTGATTGATTTTGTCCAATACACAATGGGGTTTTTAGTGGGTATACACATAGTCAAATACATGATGAAGGTTACAGAGGAGATACTCATAGAAAATATATATCTAAGAAAGAAGAGAAGTTATAGGAATAGATCGGGGAAAAGGAATCCTCAATCTGAGCATTGGCAGTTCTGTGTTAGCAAAAACTTCAGAAGAGAAGGATTTAGGGGTTGTGATTTCTGACAGTCTCAAAATGGGTGAGCAGTGTGGTCCGGCAGTAGGAAAAGCAAGTAGGATGCTTGGCTGCATAGCTAGAGGTATAACAAGCAGGAAGAGGGAGATTGTGATCCTCTTATATAGAGCGCTGGTGAGACCACATTTGGAATAATACTGTGTTCAGTTCTGGAGACCTCACCTACAAAAAGATATTGACAAAATTGAAGGGGTCCAAAGACAGGCTACAAGAATGGTGGAAGGTCTGAAGCATAAAACGTATCAGGAAAGACTTCATGAACTCAATCTGTAGAGTCTGGAGGACAGAAGGAAAAGGGGGGACATGATCGAAACATTTAAATATGTTAAAGGGTTAAATAAGGTTCAGGAGGGAAGTGTTTTTAATAGGAAAGTGAACACAAGAACAAGGGGACACAATCTGAAGTTAGTTGGGGGAAAGATCAAAAGCAACATGAGAAAATATTATTTGACTGAAAGAGTAGTAGATCCTTGGAACAAACTTCCAGCAGACGTGGTAGATAAATCCACAGTAATTGAATTTAAACACGCCTGGGATAAACATAGATCCATCCTAAGATAAAATACAAAAAATAGTGTAAGGGCAGACTAGATGGACCAGGAGGTCTTTTTCTGCCGTCAGTCTTCTATGTTTCTATAAATAGTGAAATCACACTTGGCCATTAAAGAATTTTGTGTTCTATGTTCAAAAGTTAGTTGAAAACAAGTCACAGATTCAAGACAACGAAATTGCTGCTCCCCAGTGTAATTCTCCTTCGTCTTCCAGAACACCTTCGTCTCCACCGTCCTGCATTCCAGCACTGAAGCCACCTACATCACAGTGGACAAACTCACTGTCTACGGAGTCCAAGAAGAGCCAAAAGCGGTCACTGTCGGTGGAAAAAACTGGCCTTTCACTTATTTGGCCAACCAGGTAATTAACCCATTGCTTGTTCAGACCAGGGACTCTACAAATTGAGCGACTTTTGTGGGCTTCAACTCAGTTGGTGAGATCCCAAGTGGTCCTCTGAACTACTCAAAACGTCCACTACCGGTTCTCCAGAACTGTTGGACTGAACTGCTTCAACTCCCAGAATCGCTCTTTGCTCTTGTCAGTAGAAAAAGTAGAGTATGAATGCCAGGAATGAGAACAACGACACTGTTGTGATTGGTCCACGTCCGGCTCAGCTGGTCACGGATTTTGAGGACCAGGAAATGGATGCATATTGGTATTCTAAGCCTGTGTTCTTGGCAGTCTGAGAGTGAGAGTGAGGGGGAGTTAGGGACTGGGGACCCACCAGAGACTGTAGCACCTCCAGTTATGGTATTGATATGTCAGATGCCAGAGTTAGGAGGACAGTGTCTAGACATGAATATCTGAAAAGAAGGGGTTCTTGGCTTTAGTAGCTCAATGGGTCAATTGGCCATGCCTTGTCAGTATATAAGGGACAGTCTGAGGATAAGTGGGCAGTCAACGAAGCGGTGGAAGTGATGTGCCGGTGCCTGGAGGCTGTTGGGGCCTGGATGGGTGTCAACAGACTCCAACTCAAACCCTGATAAGACGGAGTGGCTGTGGGTCTTGCCTCCCAAGGACAATTCCATCTGTCCATCCATTACCCTGGGGGGGGAAATCACTGACCCCCCCTCAGAGAGGGTCCGCAACTTGGGCGTCCTCCTCGATCCACAGCTCACATTAGAGAAACATCTTTCAGCTGTGGCTAGGGGGACGTTTGCCCAGGTTTGCCTGGTGCACCAGTTGCGGCCCTATCTGGACCGGGACTCACTGCTCACAGTCACTCATGCCCTCATCACCTCGAGGCTCGACTACTGTAACGCTCTCTACATGGGGCTACCTTTGAAAAGTGTTCGGAAACTTCAGATCGTGCAGAATGCAGCTGCGGGAGCAATTATGGGCTTTCCCAAATATGCCCATGTTACACCAACACTCCGCAGTCTGCATTGGTTGCCGATCAATTTCCGCTCACAATTCAAAGTGTTGGTTATGACCTATAAAGCCCTTCATGGCACCGGACCAGAATATCTATGGGACCGCCTTCTGCTGCACGAATCCCAGCGACCAGTTAGGTCCCACAGAGTGGGCCTTCTCCGGGTCCCATCGACCAAACAATGTCGATTGGCAGGACCCAGGGGAGAGCCTTCTCTATGGTGGCCCCGGCCCTCTGGAACCAGCTCCCCCCAGAGATCAGAATTGTCCCCACCCTCCTTGCCTTTCGTAAGCTCCTTAAAACCCACCTCTGTCGTCAGACATGGGGGAATTGAGATACAGTGATCCCTCGATTAGCACGGTCTCGATTAGTGCGAAACGCTACAACATGGTTTTTCAAAAAAATATTAATTAAAAAATACTCCACGGTTTTTTTGCTATACCACGGTTTTTCCCACCCGATGACGTCATACGTCATCACCAAGAGTCACTTCTCTGTCTCTTTCTCTTTCTTTCCTGTCATTCTCTGCTTCAATCATTTTCTCGTTTCTCTTTTTTTCTCCCCTTTTTTCTATCATTTCTCTCTCTCTTTCTTCCTCTCTCACACTCTCTTCCTCCCTCTCTCATCTCTTTCTTTCCTTCTCTCTCTTTCCTTCTCTCTCCCCCCCTCCACTTGCCCACGAGAAGAAAAAAATCAACCTCTGCCGGGCAGCTCCCCTTGTGCCCCCGCTTTGTGCCTGCCTCTTGTCCCTCTCTTTTGGGGATTTTTTTTTCTTTTCTGTCTGAGTGCGTCTGTGTGAGCGCGAGAGAGGGAGTGCATGTATGTGTGGGTGTGTCTGTTGCGGCTTGGGCTGGTCGGTCTCGGAGGCGGGAGAAGGCAAAGAGGTAGCAAGCGGGGAACCCGGCGGGGTGGATGGCGTCGTCGTCGTGTGTGTGTGTGGTGGCCGCCTTCAGCTTGGGGTCGCCGCCGGCGTGCTCGAAGGATGCGCCGCCGCTCGCCTTGGAGCCCTCGAAAGCCTCGTCGTCTTCTGTGCTCTGCTCGCCGCTGCTCTCCAAGCGGGGCGCAGCGGCTGGGAGCGCGCGCCTTTTCTGCGTGGATCCTGGCTAGCCGTCGCGCCTCTCTTGAAGATGGGGAGCCTGGCGACGCGCTGTTTTCCCCCACCGAGGACAATCGGGGTAAACTTTTGGTTGGGAACCAACCGGCCCGGTGCTCTTTTGGCTCTCTTGGGGTTTCCCCTTTGCCTGGGCAACGGGGAAACTCCATCTTCGGCTCCTCGCTGCTTCCGCGCTGCGGAGCAGATCAGCTGTTGGGCGGCCAAAGGAACCTTCCCTGGGTCTTCCCCGCTGCCCACACGCAAACTCCACCATCTG
This sequence comes from Erythrolamprus reginae, assembly GCF_031021105.1. NCBI lineage: Eukaryota > Metazoa > Chordata > Lepidosauria > Squamata > Dipsadidae > Erythrolamprus > Erythrolamprus reginae. The sequence goes on from NC_091958.1 coordinate 55,758,912, forward strand.
CGCATGTGCGGCCATGGGAAAAAAAGGGCGCGCATGCGCAGATGGTGTTTTTACTTCCGCACCACTATAACACGGAAAATCGATTAGCGCGGGAGGTCTTGGAACGTAACCCCCGCGCTAATCGAGGGATCACTATATTCTCTTCCCTCTAGGCCTATACAATTTATACATGGTATGTTTGTGTGTGTGCTTGTTTGGTTTTTAATAAGGGTTTTTTAGTTATTTTAAATATTAGATTAGTTATATGCTGTTTTTATTATTGTTGTTAGCCGCCCCGAGTCTACGGAGAGGGGCGGCATACAAATCAAATCAAATCAAATCAAACCAAATCAAACCAAACCAAACCAAACCAAACCAAACCAAACCAAACCAAACCAATCAATCAATCAATCAATCAATCAATCAATCAATAAATAGTGAACAACAACAATGATCAACTTTTCCTATGACCAACTTTTGCTACGATTAACTTTTGCAAGCGTGTGTTGTTTTTTTATTCCTGATCGTTGACCCGTCCGGACAGAACAGCCCTAAAGCAATGGTGCCACCCACTCACTGGTCCACCTTTTGCCTTCCCCCCCACAGGTCCTCCACGTGAGCGGCCTGCAGCTGCCCCTCAACCAGGGTTTCTCCGTCCGGTGGATGTGAGAGCAGGAGGATTTCCTCTGCACCAGTTGCATGACGAGCCCGCCGCCGCGAGGGGAACGAGCTGCTGCCTGTGGGGACCCTCGGCATGGGATCCCCCACGTACCTCCGTGGCTGTGCCTCCCCTGCTGAGCCGTGCCGTGGTCTTCTTGCGTCTCCTCGGGGGAAAAGGCCCTCCTCCTGCTTGGCCAACGGCCGCCTCCCGCTTCTTGGAGAAGGCCTCCTCTCCCGCAGCTCCCGCTCCAGGCTTTCCGGCACAGAACCTCTCGCCGTCTTCCGTGTTTTTCTCCCATCCGCTGCATGTGGCCAAACGTCTCCCACGCCGCGAGTGGCGCTTTGCAGCTTTCCTGGGGAAGGAGAATTTTGAGTCAAAGAACACTGGAGTGGAGTTCCCGATGAGTCACTGGAATTTGGCTGGGCAGCCTGGGATTTACTACTACAGTAGTACCTCTAGATACGAGCTGCTCCACATGCGAGTATTCCAAGTTACGAGCAGAGAGGCAAGCAAAATTTCTGTTCTACATACAAGCTTAAATTCAGGATATGAGCAGAGCGTCCACTAGGTGGCGCAAGAATTCCATTTTTTCCAGTTATCTCCGGGCAAAAAGCCAAATTTAAATGCATTGGTTCGAGATACAAATTGATCGAGATACGAGGTCGGCTGTGGCACGAATTAAACTCGTATGTCGAGGTACCACTGTACTGCTGCTACTACTACTGTTACTACTGCCAGATGGTTCTGAGTGAGAAGCGTCACTCATCTCTCTCTCTCCCAGTTGTATCCTAGAGGGGATGTGTAGGGGGATTCTCAGTCCCCCAGGTCACGGTTGCCCCAAAGGTGCTTTTTTTCCAAGAGGCAAACTAGACTTTCTGGTTTTTCCTTTGAAGACTTTTCACTTCTCATCCCAGAAGGCATCTTCGACTCTGCCTGGGTCCATCCCTCCACCCTCCACCACCTTCTTATCCAAGAAGAAGATTCTTGGATGAGAAACGAAAGGACTTCGAAGAAAAAGTAGAAAGTCTATTTTGCCTCTTGGAACAAAACACTTTGGGGAAAGAACTAAAGGAAAGAAGGGAAAGCAAAAGAAAGGAAGAATGAACGAGAGAGAGAGAGAAAAAGAAAGAGGAAGGGAAAGAGGAAAGAAAGAGCGAGATAGATAGAAAGAAAGAAAGAAAGAAAGAAAGAAAGAAAGAGGAAGGGGACGAGAAGGAGGGAGGGAGGGAAAGGCTAAAGAAAGAGCGAGAAAGAAAAAAGAAAGGAAGAAAACAGAAAGAAAGAAAGAGGAAGGGAAAGAGGAAAGAAAGAGCGAGATAGAAAGAAAGAAAGAAAGAGGAAGGGGATGAGAAGGAGGAAGGGAGGGAAAGGCTAAAGAAAGAGCGAGAAAGAAAAAAAGAAAGAAAGAAAACAAAAAGAAAGAAAGAGGAAGGGAAAGAGGAAAGAAAGAGCGAGATAGATAGAAAGAAAGAAAGAAAGAGGAAGGGGACGAGAAGGAGGGAGGGAGGGAAAGGCTAAAGAAAGAGTGAGAAAGAAAGAAAGAACGAACGAAAGAAAGAAAGAGGAAGGGGAAGCAGGAAGGGAGGGAAAGAGGAAAGAGAGCGAGAAAGAAAGAAAGAGGAAGGAGAGAGAAGGAGGAAAGGGGGGAAAGAGGAAAGAAAGAGCAAGAAAAAAGGAAGGAAGGAAGGAAAGAAAGAAAAAGAAAGAAAGACAAAGGGGAAGAGAAGAAGGAGGAAGGGAGAGTTTGCCGCAGAATCTTTGCCAATGGGGCAGATTTAATTCTTTTGCACACTAGTGTGAGGACTTGGGGGGGGGTCTTTCTCTGCATTAAACCCACCCACCCCCGAAATAGGGAGGGCCCTTTGCTTCGCCCTGTACTCACCCTCAGGATGAATGTCTACCCTGTGCTCAAAGGCACAGGTTTCTACTTCAGAAAAATCCCATTTGCACTGGTTTCCCACCCACAGTTTCCCCAAATTCTGGGGGGTTTGGGGGGACTGTTGTTTCCCCTCTAGTAGGGAGCTTTTCCTTTTTGCTTAACCTGCCCAAAATTCCTCGCGCTCTTCAAGAGCCAGAGCAGCTTTGCAAGTACTACTGCCAGTAAACCACCTTCTGCGAAATTAACCCAGGCATGAGCAAAGGGTTGATGGGTCATCACCATCAAGATGTCCAGGACAATTTCTCATTTAGCGGCCTTTGACTTTCTTTGGGGTGTTTTTTTGCCAGAAAAATCAACAAATATAATGTATAGCAGCGCGGATTAAATGTGACAACTTGAAGACGTGTGGACTCTTAGAGTTGCATTGTCAGAGTTGCTGCCCAACCCAAACAACCCAGCCACTGACCAAGGATACCGAGAACTAAAGTCTTTGCAGATAAGTGAAGACAAGCCCAGCAGAAAGTTCTTTAAGAAAATATTTACTTCTTCTTAGCAAAACTATTCTATGTATACTGCTAAAAAAAAAATAAAGGGAACCCTCAAAGAACCCACCCTAGATCTGAATGAATGAAATATACTAATTGAATCATTTGTTCTGTACAAAGTTGGATGTGTTGACAACAAAATGAAATTGATTGTCCATCAGTGTTGCTTCCTAAGAAGACAGTTTGATTTCACAGAAGTTTTGATTTTCTTGGGAGTTATATTGTGTTGTTGAAGTGTTCCCTTTATTTTTTTGAGCAGTACTATACACACACACACACACACACACACACACACACACACACACACACTCTGTAACTATATCACTACACGATCACTATCTCACTAGAGGACTCTACTATACAACTACAGTCACAAGCCACACAATAACTACTTCAAGCCAAACTAACCTTCAAGCCACAATATCTCCATGCCACACCTATGCAAAGGTGTATCATGTTATATACATTAGTCAACCAATCAGGTCACAGCTCATTCTGTAGAATCACTGTGACCACCAAGCATTCTTTCCGTGTTACATTCATTATGGTAATTTCTTTCTTTCTTTCTTTTCTTTCTTCCCTCCCTTTCCTTCCTTCCTTTCTTTTCTTTCTTCTTTCTTTCTTTCTTCCCTCCCTTTCCTTCCTTCCTTCCTGCCTTCTTTCTTTCTTAATTTCTATCTTTCCTTCCTTCTTTCTTCCCTCCCTTTCCTTCCATCCTTCCCTCCCTTTCCTTCCTTCCTTCTTTCTTTTTTCTTTTTTTCTTTTCTTTCTTTCTTCCCTCCCTTTCCTTCCTTCCTTCTTTCTGTTTTCTTTTTTTCTTTTCTTTCTTTCTTCTTTCTTTCTTCCCTCCCTTTCCTTCCTTCCTTCCTGCCTTCCTTCCTTCCTGCCTTCTTTCTTTCTTCCCTCCCTTTCCTTCCTTCCTGCCTTCTTTCTTTCTTTCTTCCCTCCCTCCCTCCCTTTCCTTCCTTCCTTCCTTTCTTCCCTCCCTTTCCTTCCTGCCTTCCTTCCTTTTTCTCTCTTTCTTTCTGCAATTGGAATATTACATCAGCCTAGACCTAATCCTGACATGGACTTCAACTGTCAGAATTCTGCCGCCAACTTGGCTTGCTGGGGAATTCTGGAAGTCGAAGTCCGCACATCTCCAAGTTGTCACGTTTCATCCCCGCTGCTATACATCAACATCTGCTGTGCAATTTTGTGATGCTTTGGAAAGACTGAGGAGAAGGAAAAATGAGCTTTATCCCTTTGGGCTGGTTGCTGTTTATTACTATTATTATTATTTTTGGAATATACATCTATATATTTTTAAACTCTGCTTGATTCTTTCCCCCGAGTTTCTGTACCAAAAAAGAAACAAAATACAGTGTGATGGTCAGTGGACTGGCTGTTTTACCTCCCTCCACCCCAAACCAAGCCCTCTACTCAGGGAAGGTGGAGATGGGCTTCTCTCTAGGGGCAGGGGGTTCCCAGCACTGCCTTCCCTCCACTCGTAGGGCTGCGAAATGCCATCAACCGAATGCGCATCCTGACGTTTGCAGGATCTTTAACCCCTATGGTGGTACAGTGGTTAGAATGCAAGATTGCAAGCTAATTCTGCCTAATGCTTGGAGTTTGATCCTTAGCACATTTCTCACTTAGCAACACACATTTTGGGCTCAATTGTGGTTGCAATTCAAGGACTACTTGTATAGGTTTGTCCTCCCTTCCTTCCCCCTCTCGTTCCCTTCCTTCCTTTCCCCCTTTTATTTCCTTCTTCCTATTCCATCCCTCCCTTCCCTCCTCTCTCTATTCCTTCCTTCCTTCCCCCTCTCGTTTCCTTCCTTCCTTTCCCCCTTTTATTTCCTTCTTCTTATTCCATCCCTCCCTCCCTTCCCTCCTATCTCTCCTTTCCTTCTCTCCCTCCCTCCTTTCCTTCCTTCCTTTCCCCCTTTTATTTCCTTCTTCCTATTCCATCCCTCCCTCCCTTCCCTCCTATCTCCCTCCCTCCCTCCCTTCCTTCTTTGGTGGCACAATTGTTAGAATGCAATGTTGCAGGCTGACTCTGCCCACTGCCAGGAATTCAATCCTGATCGGCTCAAGGTTGACTGAGACCTTGCATCCTTCCGTCAAATGAGAATCTAGATTGTCGGGTGCGTGTGTGTGTGTGTGTGTGTGTAAGATGCCAACTCTATCAACCGCTTCGAGAGGTCTGCAAGGCAAATCTAAAGGCTGTCGCTATCGTCAGAGGTGCGACTATCCCTTTCGACCGCGCGGGGTCGCTGTTGATCGTTCCCTTGCCAGGCACCGGATTATTTGTCTGACTCGGCTCGGTTTCAAGAGAAGAGGCTGCAGTACCACCTCCTGGCCGCCAGCGGCAGCCGAAAAAACCCCAACAACACCCTTCTTTCCTAGAAAGAGTCGCTTCCGGGTCAACATGAGATACTTCCGGTTTCTTTCCCCTATCTCCGCTGTTTGAAGCGGAGGAACCGGCGCCTCCGCGCCCCCTCCCTCCCAGGGACCCCCCCCCACAAACCCCCCTCTTGGGGGGAGTACTGCCGCCCTCTCCCCCGCCGCAAGATGAACAGGCCGAAGCCCGCGGCCACGCGCCGCCCCAGCTCCGCCGCCAAGCCCTCCGGTAAGGGGGCTGGGGAGCGAAAGTGGGGAGGGGTCTCCCCCACGACCCCCCCGGTCTACATGTGTGTGTGTGGGGGGTCTCCTCGCCAGGAAGGTCCTGGAAAGGAGGGGTTTTGCCCGCCCTCTCCCCCGAAGACGCGTGTCAGGCAGGGGCACGTGTGGATGGTGGGAGGGCATAAATGGGGGGGTTTCTTCCACCAAGACACCCCCCCATTTCCCCTCAGATAAAAAGGGAGCCCTTGAACGTTTCCCTTTCAAGAAAAAATAATAAACCTGGTCCTACAGTATCCGCCCAGCCAGCCAGTGGCCTTCGGGACTTGGGTGGCATATAAATTAAATTAATGATGATGATGGTGATAATTTATTTATTTATTGATTATTTATTATTAGGAGTGGAAGGGACCATGCAGGTCATCTAGTCCAACCTCCTGCACCTGCAGGAGACCCTATACCATCACCAGCACTACACATTACTATTACTATTACTATCATTATTATTATTATTATTATCATTATTATTATTACAACAACAACAACAACATGAATAACAATAATAATAATTAGACACTTGGAAAGTGTTCATCTTGTGATATTATGATATGAAATCCAGCATATCAATCTTGTTTGCTGTAATTACTGTTTTTAGTGAATAATAATAATAATGATAGTAATAATAATAATAATGAAACTCCCGACGTGATGAAGTACGAAATCCAGCAGAGTGATCTCATTTGCTGTGTTGTATTATTATTGAAATAATAATAATAATAATACCTACATACCACGTGAGAATCAAATTGATGAGAAACAACAAGAAAAACGTAGCCGATATCAGGATCTTAAAATCGAACTCTGACGACTCTGGATCTACGCATATCATACGAAAATACATCACACAGTCCTAGGCGCTTGGGAAGTGTTTGACTTGTGATATTGTGATACAAAATCCAGCATATCAATCTTGTTTGCTATGTATTATTCAAGGCCACTGTACTTGGATCTGCGTGCATCATTCGAAAATCCATCACATTGTGATCTCACTCTCCTCCTTTTATTCTCCTGTCTTAGGGCACCCTCCTCCGGGGGACTTCATCGCTTTGGGCTCCAAAGGGCAGGTGGGAGAGTCCAAGACAGCGGCCACCTTGCTCAAGCCCTCATCGTCCGGGTTGCCCTCCGAACGGAAGCGAGAGGCGTCAACATCCGCTTTGTCCGGCACGTCTGGGCTGACCAAGCGCCCCAAACTTTCCTCCACACCCCCTCTCAGCGCTCTGGGACGTTTGGCCGAGGCTGCCGTGGCTGAGAAGCGAGCCATATCGCCTTCCATCAAAGAACCCTCGGTCATCCCTATTGAAGGTAAAGTCTGTTAAATGGGGAGGGGGGGGAGCATTTCCGCTTCCCAAATTGTGGGGAGGGTACAGTGGTACCTCTACCTATAAACGCCTCTACTGATGAACTTTTCTAGATAAAACCGGGTGTTCAAGATTTTTTTGCCTCTTCTCAAGAACCACTTTCCACTTACAAACCCAAGCGTCCGAAACTGCAACCGGAAAAGGCAGGGAGAAGCCTCCGTGGGGCCTCTCTAGGAATCTCCTGGGAGGAAACAGGGTCTGAAAAGGCGGGGAGAAGCCTCTGTGGGGCCTCTAGGAATCTCCTGGGAGGAAACAAGGCCGGAAAAGGCGGGGAGAAGCCTCCATGGGGTCTCTCTAGGAATCTGGGAGGAAACAGGGCTGGAAAAGGCAGGGGGAAGCCTCCGTGGGGCCTCTCTAGGAACCTCCTGGGAGGAAACAGGGCCTCCACCCTCCCTGTGGTTTCCCCAATCGCACGCCTTATTTGCTTTTACATTGATTCCTATGGGAAAAATTGCTTCTTCTTACAAACTTTTCTACTTAAGAGCCTGGTCACGGAACAAATTAAGTTCGTAAGTAGAGGTACCACTGTATTTATTAATGTATTTTACCAAGTAGGTATTGAATGATTTTTTTCCCCTCAAAATCAGGAGGATGGGAGTTAAGTCTTAGGTAGAGACAGATGTTTATTTCTCTGGGCTCAATATATGTTGTAGTTATTTAAAATACCCAACTGTGCATTAGTGATTGTTTTAGTGGGAGATTGAACTGCCAAACAGCTGCTGTGATTCCCCTTTTCCTAACAGTGTCCCCCAATGCTTTGCTGGATGAGGTCGAGGCGGCCGAAGTGGAAGGCAATGATGACCGCATTGAAGGGGTGTTGTGCGGAGCCGTGAAGCAGCTGAAAATGAACCGGGCCAAGCCTGACATCACCCTCTACCTGACCTTGATGTACCTGGCGAAAATCAAGCCAAATATCTTCGCCACGGAAGGGGTGATTGAGGTGAGCGGCAGACAGAATCAGACTAACAGAATGAGCTCATTGGAAGGGATCTTGGAGGTCTTCTAGACCAGTGTTTTTCAACCAGTGTGCCGTGGCACACTAGTGTGCCAGGAGACATGGTCAGGTGTGCCGCGAAGCTCAGAGAGAAAGAGAACAAGAGAAAGAAAGAGAGAGAGCAAGAGAGAGAAAGAAAGCAAGAGAGAGAGAGAGAAAGAGAGGGAGGGAAGGAAGGAGAGAGAGAGAAAGACAGAGGGAGGTAGGGAGGGAGAGAGAAAGAGGGCAAAAAAGAGAGGAAGGAAGGAAGAGAAAGAAAGGGATGGAGAGAAAGAAAGAGGAAGGGAGGGAGGGAGAGAAAGAGGGAGGGAGAAAGAAATAGAGCGAAGGGGAGGAAGAAAGAGAGAGAGAATTTTTTTGTCCAAACTTTTTTTGGAAATGGAAATGCAATCTACCCATTCCTGTTAAATGTGGCCCAACTCTGCTTCACTGCCCAGGTCTGTTTTAAAGTCTCTCCATCCTGACTCCTTTCTCTCACCTGTTGCTTCTGCAGGCGCTGTGCAGCCTCCTCCGTCGAGATGCCTCCATCAATTTCAAGGCCAAAGGGAACAGCCTGGTGTCGGTCTTGGCCTGCAACCTCCTCATGGCGGCTTATGAGGAGGACGAAAACTGGCCCGAGATATTTGTCAAGGTGGGTGACCTGGCGGTGGTGCTTTCGTAGAATGGACAGGAAGGCTGGACACTTCAGGGGGAAAACATGGATGGTGCCTCCTTCTTCTCTAGGTTTACATGGAGGATTCGCTGGGGGAACGGATCTGGGTGGACAGCCCCCACTGCAAGACCTTTGTCGAAAACATTCAGACGGCCTTTGGCACAAAGATGCCCCCTAAAAGTATTTTGTCACATGGAGAGGTCGGACGCGGTGGAGGAGACCTCAGTGCTGGTAAGAGGACTTCTTGGGAGCAGATGAAGCAGGTTTTAGGAAGGAAGGAAGGAAGGAAGGAAGGAAAAAGCAAAAATGAGAGATAAGGGAAGGAGAGTGAAAGAGGAATGGAGAGAAGGTGGGAAAGAGGAGAGGGAGGGAGGAAGGAGAAAGTAAAAAAGAAATAAGGAGTGTGAAAGGAGAAGAAATGGAAGGGAGAGAGGGAGGAAGGAAGGACAAAGTAAAAATGAGAGAGATGAAGGAGAGTGAAAGATGAATGAAGGGAGAGAAGGAGGGAAAGAGGAGAGGGAGGGAAGAAGGGAGGAAGGAGAAAGTAAAAAAGAAATAAGGAGTGTGAAAGGAGAAGAAATGGAAGGGAGAGAGGGAGGAAGGAAGGAAAAAGTAAAAATGAGAGAGATGAAGGAGAGTGAAAGATGAATGAAGGGAGAGAAGGAGGGAAAGAGGAGAGGGAGGGAAGAAGGGAGGAAGGAGAAAGTAAAAAAGAAATAAGGAGTGTGAAAGGAGAAGGAATGGGAGGGAGGGAGGAAGGAAGGACAAAGTAAAAATGAGAGAGATGAAGGAGAGTGAAAGAGGAATGAAGGGAGAGAAGGAGGGAAAGAGGAGAGGGAGGGAAGAAGGGAGGAAGGAGAAAGTAAAAAAGAAATAAGGAGTGTGAAAGCAGAAGGAATTCAAGGGAGGAAGGAAGGAGGAAAGCAGGTAGGTACAAAGGGAGAAAAATTGGGGAGAGGGAAGGAAGGAGGGAGAATGGAGGAAGGAAGGAGGGAGGGAAGGAAGGAAAGTGGATTAGAGGATTCACCTGCTTTAGTAGGGTGAAACCATGGTGCTTAACCCTTTGCTATGTCTGATCAATAGATGCAAAATTAAACTCTGATTAATCCGAAGCGGGGACCAAACCCTCCAGGAGCCCACGGCTACCCCCGCAGAGAGTGGGTGGGCAGGGGTTCAAAGCCACATTCAAAGATCGTTGTTTTCCCTGTAAGCTACCGGTCCTTGTGGCCTTCGAGGGCAGGCTGTGGTTCTCTGTGCTGACTGTCCATCTCGTTTGTAACGTTCTAGGAAACAGCCCTCACCCGTCCGTTCCAGAGGAAGAAGACAGCCAGAGCGAGTTGTTGATAGCCGAGGACAAAATGAGCCCAGAGCAAGAGGCCCACCTGATGCCCAGGTAGCCTCTCTGCTGCTTGCGTTCAGGTTTTCCCGGGAAAGTTCCGTACAGGTGTTAAGAAACGTTTCTAGGTTGCAACGTTCCAACCTTGAGCCCTTCCTATGCGGCATTCCCGGGACATTTCAGTCTTATCTTTCTGCAAACTTTTAGAGAACTTTGTTATTGAAATGGATTCCCGCCCCCCCAACTCCCCCCCCTGTGCTGCATCCTTCACCCAGGAAGACCATGGGGGAATTCTGCTTTTTTCACCATAGTCTCAACGCAGTCAGATCAGAGATTATTATTATTATTATTATTATTATTATTATTATTAATTAGATTTGTAAGCCACCCCTCTCCACAGACTCGGGGCGGCTCACAGCAATAATAAAAACAATGTATAACAAATCTAATAATTAAAGTCACTAAAAAACCCTTATTAAAAAGCAAAACATACACACAAACATACCATGCATAACTTGTATAGGCCTGGGGGGAAAGGAATATCTCGGTTCCCCCATGCCTGAGACAGAGGTGGGTTTTAAGGCGCTTACGAAAGGCAAGGATCTCCGGGGGGAGCTGGTTCCAGAGGGTCAGGGGCCGCTACAGAGAAGGCTCTTCCCCTGCTGTCATTGAAGCAGAAAAGAGTCCTAGATTCTAATCTGTCCTCAGCCATGGAAGACCAAGGTCCAGTCCCTTCATCTCAGCTCAGTCTAGATTGTTGTAGAGAAGAATTGGTGGAGAGGGTGCTATGGGTTTTGGAAGAAGTAAAATAAACCAATTATTGTATTTTTCGGAGTCTAAGAGTCTTCGGAGAGGGGCGGCATACAAATCTAATATATTATTATTGTTGTTGTTGTTGTTATTTAGTTTTGGGGAAGGAAAATAGGATGAAAAAATCTGCCTACCAGGTATCCATCTGGCTAGGGTCCTTAGTCTGGTCGCCTTCAGCATATTATTTTATCCCCTGGTTAAGGGCTTTCAAAAAACCCTTATTTAGAGAGAGTAACAATGAAAGAGCTTGCAAGCCAATAAGAACTGAGAACATTGTTAGCACCTGGTTAGGGCTGGAAAGAAACTTATTCGGAGCAAGTAGAGCAATGAAAAAACCCTGCAAAGACTTAGGGCTTGGAAAACATTCTTTGCAGGGAGAAACAATGAAAGAGCCTGCAAGGGAAGAGCTGGGAAGATCGTTAGCACATAGTTGGGGCTGAAAAAATAAGCTTCGGGGCAGGGGGGGAAAAGCTATATTCAGATTATTCACACCCAAATTTTGAGCTATTGTGGGGAGGAGAAAGGGGCGTCTTATACTCCGAAAAATATAGTATGTCAATATTTTTAGGATAATTCTCGTGAAAACCAAGTCCCTTTTTCCTTTAGTGAAACATAGTTGAATATGCCTCTGAGCTGTCCTTCAAGACTTATTTCTCTTCATTTGGACGCCTTTTTTTGCCCCCTCTGAATCCCGGACTAAGGTGGGGGGGCGGTGTCTCCTAGAAGCACCAGGTAAATTTGTAAAAGCGCCCGTCTTTCGGCCCAGGTATGACGACCTCGCCGATAGCGTGGAGGAATACGTCCTGGACATGTTGCGGGACCAGCTCAACAGGCGCCAGCCGATGGACAACGTCTCCCGGAATCTGTTGCGCCTTCTGACCGCTACCTGTGGCTACAAAGAGATCCGGCAGATGGCCGTGCAGAGACTGGAAATGTGGCTGCAGAACCCCAAGGTAGGACGGGCCTTCTCTGCGGGAGGATCTGGCCCAGGTGGGATGAGAGTGGTTCCTGACCAGATTGGCAGTAAGAACCTAAGAAGAGCCCTGATGCTGGGCTGAATGACTCAATCATTGAAGTGTTTCTCATGAAGGATCTCATGTGGCTTTCCCCATCCTACCTGGGTGGGATTTGTCGCAGGGCCTGTGCATCCCGCTCAAATAATTCTTCTTCTTCTTCTTCTTCTTCTTCTTCTTCTTCTTCTTCTTCTTCTTCTTCTTCTTCTTCTTCTTCTTCTTCTTCTTCTTCTTCTCCTCCTCCTCCTCCTCCTCCTTGTCCTCCTCCATTTCTTCTTCTCCTTCTCCTTCTTGTCCTCCTCCATTTCTTCTTTTTCTTCTTCTTCTTCTTCTCCTTCTTCTCCTTCTCCTCCTCCTCCTCCTCCTCCTCCTTCTCCTTCTTGTCCTCCTCCATTTCTTCTTCTTCTCCTTCTTGTCCTCCTCCATTTCTTCTTTTTCTTCTTCTCCTCCTTCTCCTTCTTGTCCTCCTCCATTTCTTCTCCTTCTCCTTCTCCTTCTTGTCCTCCTCCATTTCTTCTTCTTCTTCTCCTTCTCCTCCTTCTCCTTCTTGTCCTTCTCCATTTCTTCTTCTTCTTGTCCTTCTCCTCCATTTCTTCTTCTTCTTGTCCTTCTCCTCCTCCTCCTCCTCCTTCTTCTTGTCCTCCTCCATTTCTTCTTCTTCTTCTCCTTCTCCTTCTTGTCCTCCGCCATTTCTTCTTTTTCTTCTTCTTCTCCTTCTCCTTCTTGTCCTCCTCCATTTCTTCTTCTCCTTCTCCTTTTCCTTCTTGTCCTCCTCCATTTCTTCTTCTTCTCCTTCTCCTTCTTGTCCTCCTCCATTTCTTCTTCTTCTTCTCCTTCTCCTCCTCCTCCTCCTTCTTCTCCTTCTCCTTCTTGTCCTTCTCCTCCGTTTCTTCTTCTCCTTCTCCTTCTTCTTCTGTTGCAGCTCACTCGACCCGCTCAGGATTTGCTCATGTCTGTCTGCATGAACTGCGGCACCCATAGCTCCGAGGACGTGGAGGTGGTCTCCAACCTCATCAAGATCCGCCTGAAACCCAAAGTCCTCCTCAATCACTACATGCTCTGTGTCAGGTAGGCCGACGGAAGTGGGGCGGGGTGGGTGGGGGTGCAGGGGGATCATGGAACGAATGCTCCAGGCAAGACTAAAGCAGGGAACCCCCCATGTCAAGGGTAGGCAACGTTGCCTCTTCTATGACTTGTGGACTTCAACTCCCAGAATTCCTGAGCCAGTCCTGCTAGCTCAGGGATTCTGGGAGTTGAAGTCCACATGTCATAGAAGAGCCAACTTTGCCTACGTGGTGGAGAAAGCCGAACGGGTGGTGGAGGAGAATCACATCGGGGTTCTCTACTCCAGGACTGTCCAGTCTTGAGATTTTTGAAGGCCTGTGGATTTCAGTCTGTAGAATTCCCCAGTCAACCATGCTGGTTGGAGGATTCTGGGAGTTGAAGTCCACAACAACAAAAATGTTAGGACTCTAGAAACAGTGCAGAGAAGAGCGACAAAGATGATGAAGAGACTGGAGGCTAAAACATAGGAAGAACGGTTGCAGGAACTGGACATGGCTGGTTGAATGAGAAGAAGGACCAGGGGAGACATGAGAGCAGCCTTCCAGTATCTCAGGGGTTGCCACAAAGAAGAGGGAGTCAAGCTATTCTCCAAAGCACCTGAGGGTAGAACGAGAAGCAATGGGTGGAAACTAAACTAAATTGAGATATTCCCTTCCCCCTAGGCCTATAAAATTTATGCATTGTATGTCTGTGTGTATGTTTGGTTTCTTAAATAAGGGTCTTTTTAATTAATTTAAATATTAGATTTGTTACATATTTTTTTCATTATTGTTGTTAGCCACCCCGAGTCTACGGAGAGGGGCGGCATACAAATCTAATAAACAAACAAACAAACAAACAAACAAACAAACAAACAAACAAACAAGGAAAGTAACTTAGCACTAAGGAGAAATTTCCTGACAGTTAGAACAATTAATCTGTGGAATGATTTGCCTCCAGAAAGTGTAAAATGCTCCAACACTGGAAGTTTTTAAGGAGATGTTGGACAACCATCTGTCTGAGGTAGTGTAGGGTTTCCTGCCTAAGCAGGGGGTTGGACTAGAGGACCTCCAAGGTCCCTTCCAACTCTGCTGTTCTATATTATATAGCTGGGGTCCCCAAACTTGGCAACTTTGTCGTCAGGTATGGGGGAATTGAGATATTCCCTTCCCCCCTAGGCTTATAAAATGTATGCATGGTGTGTCTGTATGTATGATTGGTTTCTTAAATTGGGGTTTTTAAAATTACTTTTAATATTAGATTTGTTATATTGTGTTTTTTTACTGCTGTTAGCCACCCCGAGTCTGTGGAGAGGGGCGGCATACAAATCTAATAAATGAATGAATGAATGAATGAATGAATGAATGAATAAATAATAAACTTTAAGACCTGTGGACTTCAACTCCCAGAATTCTCCAGCCAGATATGCTGGGAATTGAAGTCCACCTGTCTTAAAGTGGCCCAGTTTGAAGACCTCTGTTCTACCGTCTTAAATGTTGCCAAGGCTGGACAATCTTTGGGGGGCCCATCTGACAGGGGTTGGGGAGAAGTCCCACCTCTTAGGTGCAGGTGCTGCTTCTGAGCCCGAGCATCTTCCAGGGAGCTGCTGAACGTTCACCGGGACAACTTGGGCACTGTGGTCAAGTCGGTGGTTTTCAACGAACTGTCCAACGCCAGAAACCCCAACAATATGCAGATCCTGTATACGGTCCTCCAACACAGCCCGGAACTGGCGCCAAAGGTAGGCGGGGAAGATTTATCCCACGGGGTCCCAGCAGCCCCTCTGGAGGGCTGGTCAACCTTTGTCGTCAAAAGAGAGCTGTCGGTTTTTTGCAAGAAAATGGGGTTTTTTGAAAGCCCTTCTGGGTGATTTCCGTTGCACGAGTCCTCATTGTGGTCTGGCATTTTTGCCCTCTCCTCTTCTGTCCTCTCACCTTCATCCCTTTCCTCTTCCTCTTCTTTCTTCCTCTCTCTCCCTTCTTCCTTCCTGTGCTTTCTCTTCTCCTTCTCCACTCTCCTCCCCTCTCATTTCTCTTTCCTCCCTCTCCCATCTCTTCCCTTTCTCCTCCCCTCCCTCTCTCATTCCCCTCCCTCCCTCTCTTCTCCCCTCCTCCTTTTCTCCTCCCCTCCTCTCTTATTCCCCTTCTCTCCTCCTTTCCTCCTCCTCCCATCATTCTCCCCTCCCTCTCTTCTCCCCTCCTTCTCTCCTCTCCTCCTCTCTCCTCTTATTCCTCTTTTCTTTTTTCTTTCTCCTCCCTCTCTCGTCCCCACCCATCATTCTCCTCCCCACCTCTCATTCCCCTCCCCTCCCTCTCTTCTCCCTTCCTCCTTTTCTCCTCTCCTCTCTTATTCCCTTTCTCTCCTCCTTTCCTCCTCCCTCTCTCCTCCCCACCTGTCATTCTCCTCTCCTCCCTGTCTTCTCCCCTCCTCCTTTTCTCCTCTCCTCCTCTCTCCTCTTATTCCTCCTCTCTTCTTTCTTCCCCCTCCCTCTCTCCTCCCCACCTCTCATTCCCCCTCCCTCTCTTCTCCCCTCCTCTCTTCTCCTCTCCTCCTCTCCTCTCTCATTCCCCTCCCTTCCTTCTCCCCTCCCCTCAGCTCCTGGCCATGGTCTTCCAAGACTTGCTGACCAACAAAGACGACTACCTGAGGGCATCCCGGGCTCTCCTGCGGGAGATCATCAAGCAGACCAAGCACGAGATCAACTTCCAGGCCTTCTGCCTGGGACTCATGCAGGAGCGGAAGGAGCCTCAGTACGCTGACATGGAGTTCAAGGTGAGGGCCGCGAGGGGGTCCCCAAAGGAGGCCCCGCCTCGCTCCTCCCCCTTGCCCTTCCGCCAGGGCTCTCCGCCGGGGTCTTCACCCTCCCCCCCCCCTCTCTCAGGACCGTTTCGTCATCCACATCACAGACCTGCTGGCCGTCTCCATGATGCTCAGCATCACCGCCCAGGTGAAGGAAGCCGGCGTGGCCTGGGACAAGGGCGAGAAGAAAAGTGAGGCTTGGCTTTATGGCTCGGGGGGGGGGGGGGAGGTTGGGAGTCCCCACCCCTCACCAATGGGGGGACAGCAACGGCACTTGGAAGGGAGCAAGGAAAGAGGGAGGAAGGAAGGAGGGAAGAAAAGAAGAAAGGAAGGAAGAGCAATAGCGTTTAGACATATCCTGCTTCATAGTGTATTAAAAAGGAAGGAAGGAAGGAAGGGAGCAAGGAAGAAGGAAGGGAGCAAGGAAGGGAGCAAGGAGGGAAGGAAGGAAGGAAGGAAGAGCAATAGCATTTAGACATATCCTGCTTCATAGTGTATTAAAAAGGAAGGAAGGAAGAAGGAAGGAAGGAAGGGAGCAAGGAGGGAAGGAAGGAAGGAAGAGCAATAGCATTTAGACTTATATCCTGCTTCATAGTGTGTTAAAAAGGAAGGAAGGAAGGGAGCAAGGAAGAAAGAGGGAAGGAAGGGAGCAAGGAGGGAAGGAAGGAAGGAAGAGCAATAGCATTTAGACTTATATCCCGCTTCATAGTGTATTAAAAAGGAAGGAAGGAAGGAAGGGAGCAAGGAAGAAAGAAGGAAGGAAGGAAGGAAGGGAGCAAGGAGGGAAGGAAGGAAGGAAGAGCAATAGCATTTAGACTTATATCCCGCTTCATAGTGTGTTAAAAAGGATGGGAGCAAGGAAGGAAGGAGGAGAATAGCAATATCACTTAGACATATACTGCTTCATAGTGTATTAAAAAGGAAGGAAGGAAGGGAGCAAGGAAGGAAGAAGGAAGGGAGGAAGGAAGGAAGAGCAATAGCATTTAGACTTATATCCCGCTTCATAGTGCATTAAAAAGGAAGGAAGGAAGGAAGGGAGCAAGGAGGGAAGGAAGGAAGGAAGAAGGAGAATAGCAATATCACTTAGACATATACTGCTTCATAATGCATTAAAAAGGAAGGAAGGAAGGGAGCAAGGAGGGAAGGAAGGAAGGAAGAAGGAGAATAGCAATATCACTTAGACATATACTGCTTCATAATGCATTAAAAAGGAAGGAAGGAAGGAAGGGAGCAAGGAGGGAAGGAAGGAAGGAAGAAGGAGAATAGCAATATCACTTAGACATATACTGCTGCATAATGCATTAAAAAGGAAGGAAGGAAGGAAGGGAGCAAGGAGGGAAGGAAGGAAGGAAGAAGGAGAATAGCAATATCACTTAGACATATACTGCTTCATAATGCATTAAAAAGGAAGGAAGGGGGAAGGAAGGAAGCAATAGTACTTAAATTTATACACCGCTTCACAGTATTTTCCAGCCCTCTAAGTGGTTTACAGAGTCAGCCTGTTGCCCCCAACAGTCTGGGTCCTCATTTGACCCACCTCGGAAGGGCGGAAGGCTGACTCAACCTGGAGCCCCATTGTCAGGATCGAACTGATGGCTGTGGGAGGGCAGAGCCTTCCTGCCATGTCGCGTTCTAAGCACTCCACCATCACTGGGGTTTTCTCAATCCCTCCCGGATCTTGGGAATCGAAGGGTCTCGGGGGTTTAACCCAACCCAGATCCAGTCCTAAGAGAAGCTGGACCCTCTTGCTTCTCCCCAGACCTGGAAGGGCTGCGGGCTTTCCAGAACCAGATCGCCGCCATCCAGCGCGACGCCGTCTGGTGGCTACATACGGTGGTGCCCTCCATCACCAAGCTGGCTCCCAAGGAATACATACACTGGTAAGAGAAGAGACCGATGGGGATGGGGGGGGGGGGTGTCAGGAAAACCCTCTTCGCAAAGGGCATCCCAGAGAACGTACCTCATCCACATTGGCCCCCTTTCTCTGTCTTTAAAACAGCCTCCACAAAGTCCTGTTCACGGAGCAACCCGAGACCTACTACAAATGGGACAATTGGCCCCCGGAGAGCGACCGCAAGTAAGTCTGGAGCCTGACTTGAACCCAGAACACTGAAATGGTGGGAGGGGCGCTCTGTTTCGGCTTAGAAACAGAGATAAGCACCGCCCCCTAGAGTCGGGAACAATCTGGCACGCATGTGTGCAGGGAACTTTTACCTTTATGTGGGTACACTATTGATTGGTTGATTTGATTTGATTTCTATGCTATTTCTATGATATTGATAAAATTGAACGGGTCCAAAGACGGGCTACGAAAATGGTGGGAGGTCTCAAGCATAAAACTTAGCAGGAAAGATTTCATGGACTCAATCTGTATAGTCTGGAGGACAGGAGGGAAAGGGGGGACACGATCGAAACACTTAAATATGTGAAAGGGTTAAATAAGGTCCAGGAGGGAAGTGTTTTCAATAGGAAAGTGAACATGAGAACAAGGGGGCACAATCTGAAGTTAGTTGGGGGAAAGACCAGAAGCTACGTGAGAAAATATTATTTGACTGAAAGAGTAGTAGGTGCTTGGAACAAACTTCCAGCAGACGTGGTTAATCCACGGGAACTGAATTTAAACATGCCTGGGATAAACATAGATCCATCCTAAGATAAAAATACAGGAAATAGTATAAGGGCAGATTAGATGGACCATGAGGTCTTTTTCTGCTGTCAATCTTCTATGTTTCTAAAATATTAATTTACTGAAAGAGGAGTAGATGCTTGGAACAAACTTCCAGCAGAC